>NW_006436664.1:4522079-4550291 GCF_000325575.1 Pteropus alecto
AGTGAAAATGCTTAGATAGCACTTAGGATACATAGCTCAGCAGTTCAGAATAGAAGTTTTAGTAGGAGATATGAACTTGGGGTAATCAGTAAGTAAAGAAATGATAACTGATGTCATGAATATAAATGAGATCACCTTGGGAGAAGGTTGAGAATAAAAGCAATGAAGACCTCAATTATAAATTTTATACACACACACATACATATATATACATACATATATATACATATATATACATATATGTATGTATGTATGTATATATATGTATTTCTCTTGCAAATAGTTTGTTTAGTAATCTTCCAAGCTATCCTAATTTAAGTGCACTATCTGTTTTCTGGAAGAATCTTGACTGATACAGCTATCCTTTCCTAATCAGATCTTCAAGAACAAGGCTGCCTTCCCTCAGGAGCATGGAGGGAACCAGTCAGGATCAGGGCTTAGACTGTTGTGTGCAAAGAAGAGCCATATCCACCATGCCAGAGGGAAGGGATGGACCCCACTGTTTATGGGTAAAGTTGAGTGGGCCCAGATCCCCTTGTTCTGGCAGGACACACCTTCCTTAGACTCACATGAAAGCCACTCGGAAACTGGACACCAAATCTTCTGATTTGCAGGCAAATGCTCCTTCCACGTCCTGAGCCCTGAGGCCTGTGCTTGTCCTTGTGTGTGAATAGTTTTTAGACATACCCCAGTAAAGAGCCTTGAAGACATATGTGCCTATTGACTCTCATTGCTCTTCTGTCTTCATTTAGCAATGGCGAAAATGGCTTTGTGTAGTACGTTTTCCTCCTGCAGGAATCTCAGCTGTGCTCCCATGTGTTCCCCAGTAAATCTCCCAAACAAATGCCTTATGTGTCTGGCCTTCCTCTGTGAGTTCCCTCTCCTCTATGAAGAGAAAGGCTGGAAGATGAAAGCGGGTAAAGTTATAGACTTGTACAAGACCTTTCTTTTTCCATCCTCTTCTATGGCTTTCTGTCACTTGTTTAGCCTCTGGCAAACTTTGAGACAATAATAAAAACATGGATTCTCTACAATCTGGCCTACGTGTTTGACCCATGTTCAAATGTGGATTTGTTCCAGCGGGGAAGGGGTTGGGCCCGCTAGAAGAATTTTGATTTCAAGGGAGAAAGCTCTTGAGGGTGATATGAGGAGACAGAACCACACTGAGAGAGCAGGGATATAGTTTTTTGCTTTGGCCTTATACACCCTCGTCTTGCTTAAAGGAGTGGATTTTGATATAATGTCCTTCCCCTCTGATAATAAGTAGCCATTGTCATTGTGAGGCTGTGACACATGGTGCCTTATGTTAGTTTTATCCAAAGTTTGAAATCCTCTTCCCTATTTCTCTCTCATGTCATACAATAATTCTTGGAAAGAAGCACTGCAACACACACATGCGCGCACACACACACGTGCCTTTTCGGGACATTTGAACCTCTTCTGTGTGTAGAAAATCCTTGTCTTCTTAGTTTAACAAAGACAACTTTAAGGTACTTCAAAGAATCATGTACAAAGGACCTGAGGTGAGAATGGGGGGTCAGAAGCAAAATGAATTTAAATAGATAGCTTAAAAATGCAGGTTTTACAAACTTCCAGAAAATAGAAGAGGAGAAAAATACCCTACAATTTACTTTATGAGGCCAGTATTACCCTGCTACCTAAAACAGATAAGGGTGTTACAAGAAAACTACGAAGAGTTCAGGAATAGATCCATATATACATGCCCAACTGACTTTTGACAAAGGCACTAAAATAATTGAATGATAGGATAGGCTTTTTAACAAATGATGCTGAACAACTGAAATAATTTAAAAAAATGAGTTTCAGCCTTTACCTTGTACCATATACAAAAATTAACTTGAAATGGGTCATAGCTCTAAATCTAAGAGCAAAAACTATAAATGATTCAATCAAAATTTAAAACTTCCCTTTAAAAGACAATATTCAAAAACAATATTAAAAAAAAGAAAAGGACAACCAAAATTAGAAAGTATTTTCAAAACATATATCTGATGAAGCACTTGTATGCCAAATACATAGAGCACTTACAAGTCAATAACAAAAAGACAAATTATCCAATAAAAATGTAAAAAATCCCCCAAAAACAAAAAAATCTTTTAACACACACTTCCCAAAAGAAGAGATACAAATGGCAAATAAAAAGATGTTGTTACTCAACATCATTAGTGTTTGGGAAAATGCAAATTAAACCACAATAAGATAATTCTATACTCCCACTAGAATGGCTAACATTTTAAAGATGAACCAGCAAATGTAGACAAGAATGTGGTGCAACTACAAATCTCATTCATTGCTGGGTCGAAGACAAAATGGTATAGCCACTTTGAAAAACAATTTGGTAGTTACATTTTCACTTACCATACAATCCAACAATCCCATTCCTGGCTATTTTCCCCACAAACAGGCAAATGATCATAACAACTTTTTTCATAAAAGCCACAAATCAAATGTTCATCAACCGGTGAGTGGGTCAATGAGTTTTGGTACTCCCATGTATGTGAGTTCCATCCACAGTGCAATACTACTCAGAAATAAAAAGGAATGAGCTATAGATAGACCCAACAACAAAGATGAATTTCAAAAGCATTGTGCTAAATAAAAGAAGACAAATGCAAAGACTACATATTGCACAATTCCATTTATATGATATTCCAGAAAAGGCAACACTGTGTAGTTGCCAGGGAATAGGGGGTCAGGAGGGAGAGATTGACTCCAAAAGAGCAGGAGGAACTTTTTGGGGTGATGGAAATATTTTGCATCTTGGTCATGATGATGGCTATGTGACTGTGTACATGTATTATAACTCATCCAACTCTACACTTAAAAAGGTACATTTTAATGTATATAAATTATTCCCCAATAAACCTAACTTTAAAAAAAATAATAATAAAACACAAGTTTCTGCTTGTTACTCAACTAAAATTTAGCCCAATTGTCTAGTCTTACAAGTTAATGAAACACAACATCCAATTCCTTTCTCTTTCTTCAGCCCTGTGTTGGGAATTCAGTAAAACATTTCTTTTTTAGATCTTGTCTGCTTCCTTCCACCACTTTCATCTCCACCGCTGATCTAAGCTCTAGCTTCCAATTCCTTCAAAGGGGAGAGAGAATGATGGTGGAGCTCTGCTCAGTGACTTAGCCAAGTAGGACCATGACTTAATTAAATGACTAAGAGATCCTACCCACCCTCATGTTCCTGTCCCTGTTGTAGAAATGAACCACTGGGTTTTAACTGGTACCTGTCATTGTAGCAGCTCAAGCCCATAAAATGACGACTTTCATTAAGAGTGAAAGAGCATCATCCCACAGACCGGCATAGAGAAAAGAATAGAGGCTTTGAGGTATTCCAGTCCTGGGTCTGTCATTTGCTAACGTTCCTTTTCTGTAAAATAAGGAAATAATATCTGCCTTGAGAGGTGGCCATAAAAATCAAACAATACATATATTAATATGCTAAGAATCTACACATAGAATTTCATCATCGTCATCATTAATTCTTCAATTAGGGTCGACAAAGAGCATTCTAAGAAGTCAAATGAACTATGAGGTTAGGCAAGGGAGAGGTGGAACTGGAGTTGAGATGACTATTTCATTTTATTTATAACCATGAAAGATTCAGGCAAGTTATATGTACAAATGAAAAGATAGAAATGAATAACTGAAGAAGCCTATAGCAAGGAAATGGGCATAAAAATAGTAATATTAATACCAGGAGATGCATATCTGAAGATCTCCATAGTTGCTATGGGTGAGTCACAAATCTGGCTCTGAATTTTTGATGATTCAATATGAAAAGGAAGATATGCTAAGCTTCAAGATTCATACTTTCCCTAGCTACCAATAAGCTAGGTCATGAGGAGAAGTATGTATTTTCCTTACATGCAAGAGGCCTCATACAGAGAAAGTGCAGTCATGAAGTGGTTGGTTTCTCACCACAGCCCCCATAAATTCAAAAATGAGTCTCTTGTAAAATCCTTCGGTGTAGCCAAAGTATAGATCCACACTTCTACAAAAAGCACGAGACTCAAATGGTCCAATATAATCCTAAGGTAAAATTTTAAAATATTCTGTCTTTTCAAGCCAGCCCCTATAAATACTTCTCAAAACTTTTGATGAAAGTGTTGGAGAACAGAAAGTTCAAAATTGTAATTTCTGGCAAGAATCTGAAGGGTAAATATTTAGAATTCTTAATTCAAAGAGAAGACAGTCACTGGCCAAGAGTAAAGAAAATGAAGTTGTCTAACCAAAACCCACCTCTGCATGGTGGTAGGATAAGAGACAAACTATGGGCCATGGTCAAAAATACTCTTAAGAACAGTCCCAGGGCCTGCTCTGACACATCGAGGAATAGGCAACCGAGATCCAAAATTCTAAGCTATAGCATAAGGCCGTAATGACTTTAGCTTGGAAAAATTTCAAAGCAGATGTTAGCAATCACCCACCATGGGCACTGAAAAAAATCTCAATAAAATACACATAGAATTTCTAATTTTAAGTGGTGTAGTTTCTGGTCAAATACTTCAAGACGAATTAGTTGCAAGTCATCTTCTCAGATAGTGAAATGATTTGACCAGTAGTAGGGAATTGTTGGCTATAAGCCACACGAGACATAGAGCACATCTGCCAAGGATAATTAATTTGGTTTAGAGAGGGTGGTCTTTCTTTCTGGTAACATTTAGATAGCAAGGTCAAAGTAGGTATATATATATGTGTGTGTGTATTTGAGATAAAAATCACATAACATAAAATGAACCATAAGCCATTTAAAATTTACAATTTGGTGGGAATTAGTATTATTGTACAACCATCATTTCTACCTATTACAACAAATTTCATCACCCCAAAAGTAAACCCTGTATCCATTATGCAGTCACTTCCTATTTCCGCTTCTTCAGCCTCTGGCAACCACTGGTCTGCTTTTTGTGTTTATGGATATACCTATTCTGGATATTTCCTATAAATGGAATCATACAATATGTGAACTTGGTGTCTGCCTTATTTCACATAGCATAATGTTTTCACGATTCATCTATCTTGTACTGTGTATCAGAAGTTCATTCTTTTTTATGTCTGAATAATACTCCATTGTACAGATAAACTACATTTGTTTACCCATTCATCAGTTGATGGACATTTGGGTTGTTTCCACCTTTTGGCTATTGCAAGTAGTACTGCTATAAACATTTGTGTACAAAATTTTTGTTTGAATACCTGTTTTAAGTTCTTTTAGGTATCTATCTAGAAGTGGAATTGCTGTATCATTTGATAATTCTACATTCCACTTGTTGAGAAACTACTAAATGATGTTCCAAAGTGGCTACACCATTTTACATTGTTTTCCTATCAGTAATGAATGAGGGTTCCAATATCTTTATATCTTTGTCAACACTTGTTATTTTCTGTTTTTTATTATGGCCAAACTGTGAGTGTGAAGTGGTATCTCATTGTGTTCTGATTTGAATGTCTAATGTCTAATGACTAATGATATTGAGCATCTTTTCATGGGCTTATTTTAAAGCCTTTTGTGTGACTGAGTACTCTGAACTTTTGTTCTTTCTGAGATATTTATTAGCAAAAATTTGTATAGCTACACTGTAGGAATTTTTTATATATTCTGAATACCCTTATCAGATGTATAGTTTGCAAATATCTTCTTATTCTGTGGGGTATCTTTTCATTCTTTTGATAATGTCCTTTGATGTACAAATTTTGACAAAGTCCAATTTACTTATTATTATCTTTTTTTTGCTTGTGCTTTCAGTGTCATATCTAATAAACTATTGCTAATTCCAAGGTCATGAAAACTTGTCCTTACATTTTCTTCTAAGAGTTTTAGAGTTTTAGCTCTATATTTAAGTTTGTGATCCATTTCAAGTTAATTTTTGCATATGATGTGAGGAAGGATCCACAATCATTCTTTTTCATGTGGATGTCCAGTTATCCCAGCGTTGTTTGGGGAAGAGAGTGAACCATGTCTTTTCGAGGATGTAGCAGGAAGAGATTTTGAGTATGGTTGTATATGCTCCTAGACCAAAGATTCACATATTTTCTCAGTTCCTGATACTCTCAGTGTCTCAGTAATTTTTTCATGGTGCTCCTAGGCCAGAAGTAATTCTTAACACTGTCAGGTATTATAAGTAGTTAGGGCCAAATGACTTCAGAAGTATTTATGCTTTAACAACTTAGTAGCTGTTTAAAACATATTACACATTAACTAAAAGAAAAGATAATATCTTCATTTCATTCTTAAATAACCCCAAATTATTAAATATGTGTACCTGTTTGGCACTGCACAACTTTTCCAAACTCTGGATTCAGAAAGAATACTGCCACCTTCATTTCCCATTCTATATTGTTTTTCACATGGTACTTGCTTTTTATTTCAATAATCACTGAAAGTCTAACCTTGCAAACATACAAAGTCTGCGAAAGGGAAGTAACGCAACCTAATGTTGAAATTATAAACAATCTTCAGCTAGTAGCTCATAGGATGTTTGATAGATGTTAGGGATCCCTGTGTTTCTCTTGGAAGTTTAAAATATTCTGCAGGGAGACTGAGTTTCCTGTAGTGTGCAGGGTACCCCAGTA
The DNA here is from genome assembly GCF_000325575.1 of Pteropus alecto. NCBI lineage: Eukaryota > Metazoa > Chordata > Mammalia > Chiroptera > Pteropodidae > Pteropus > Pteropus alecto. Next base: position 4,528,689 of record NW_006436664.1, read on the forward strand.
CACAGCTGGGGAACCATAGTCCGAGACCTATAGAAAACTGATTTTAGGGCACAAGGCAAAAGAGACATAGTTTCATCACAAGAAGCTCTAGAGGGGGAGGCCATTTAAGAATGCTGACAACTCTCAAAAATAAAATTTTACATGATTCTAGTATGGAAGGATAAAGAAATTCTAATGAGAATTTCTTCACAAAGAAATTCTAATGAGTCAAGACTTAAAAACACCATGTACCATTGATGGAAAGTGTATGTGTGTGTGTGCGCGCGCGCGCACGCGCACACATGCGGGAGACATAAAATGAACTACAAACTTATAAGGGCACAGATAAATAATGGAGGGGTTGGAAAAGTTAATATCCCTCGTGATGCAAGTCTGACTAAAAATACTAAAGACAACTAAAAGGGAAATTAATTTATAGAATATGGAAATTATTTTTAGAGCAAGAAAGATCAAAGCAGGTGTAGACCAAATATTTAGGCTGTTGTAAAGTTTATGTAGATGAGAGAGAAATATGAAGCTCTGATTGCTTCTGTTTCCCTTGTCAAGGAGAATGATGTTCAGACTGAAAAGACTGAATGTATAGTAGCACAAAGGCAAGTAACAGTAAGGAGAGACTAGACATGCTTCAGTAACAAACAACTTCCAAAAAATCGGGGGCTTAAACTATAAAGATTTAATTCTCACTTGTGTAAAATTCTTTACTGGTCCAGTTTGTCCTCTAGGTGGCTGTCCTCTGTATGTGAGCTCAACAGTCCAGGTTACTTTGGTGGCGTGGCATTGTGACATTGACATGTGCTTCCATGCAGTGGATGAGGGCATGGAGGATCTAACACAACTCTTAAATGTTTCCATACAAAAGTGATAGTCTTCACTTCCTTTCACATTTCATTGGCTAAAACAAGTCACATGGTCACTTGCTTTGAGGGCGTGGGAAGGGGCAACCCTCTTGAGCACATGGAAGACGAGGGGTTTGGAAATATCAGCAAGCAGCAGTAATGTCTACCATAAAGTATCTCTACCTCCTTTCTTGATCCTACTACAAACCTACATTTCCTGACACTTGGAACAAGTTTCTAGGTCATTAGAGTGAAGAGATACAGTAAACAGAGGGTTTTTATTGGGCCCTTTACTTCTGAATGGACGGAATCTATTCTGGAGCCTCTGTGGTTTGATTACTCCTCCACTCGGTGTCCCCAGTCATCACAGTCTAGGTGGGTAGAATGAAGGCTGTCACCTGGACCGTTGCAGAGCAAAGGGAGCAGGTCTCTAGGGGTGAGATGAGGATGGCTTCTGGGAGCCTAAAAGCAGGACACATGGCCAGCAGCAGAGAGCAGGTTCTTGCAAAACAGACTAGGTTATTTACTATTCTGTTCTCCAGGGGATTTAAGGGTGCTGAACCTCGGCTGAACAATGGAAAGTGCTCTGTTACTTGGTTGTCCTAGGAGCTGCTTTAGGGGTAAGTAGAAAAGCCAAATTTATGGGCAGTCCCTTTAGGGTTATAACAAATACTACTAATCCCTTCGGAATAACTACAGGAAGATCCTTTTATGACTTTGAACAGTGAAGAACATTTACAGTTCTGCAAATCTCTCTGTGATGCTTCATCCACTTTCTGATATATGGGTGCCTAAAAAGCTTTGTGTAGTTCTCACTGTGCCTGACTTCACACCCTGAAGGGACCTGGACCCTAGAATTGATTAGATTCTGAATGAGGCTGTAGATCAGGTAAGGAGGGGTCTTGGGTCTCCTCTTCAGCAGTAACCCTGAAAAGGCCATTGCATAGCCTCTAGGTATCCTAGAACCGGTCTAGGAGATATTTAAGTATATAATAAGTCACTATCAAGACTTTAATTTCTGTCATAAATTTTGAAATTTATCACTGCTGTTCTATGAACCGCAGGAGTCCCTGCTGTTTATGGTTGGTAAAAATCTCAACTAAACTGGAATGCTCTTGTCGTAAATAGAGATTTTGTTAAGGTTAAAAAAGAGGCAACTGGTGAAAGACATTGTTTCCATTTTTCTCTAAGCTGTCCCTTATGTACAGCCCACCAACTAGCAGATCAGACGGATCAAAGATTGGCTATAGTTCTGAGAAAATTTAGAACTGAATTATAATTCCAAAACAAGACAGAAACTGTGGCTTCTCTGCTGACTCTGCTGGTGAACCTCTACTCAGCAGTCCCATGTTTCTCTGGCAGTTTTGTGGCAGAGTTCTTACGTTCTCAGAGCAGTGGAGGTTTTGGAAGTGACACAAAAAAAGAGCCTGGTATTATTTTTATAAGCATTGGCTCCAAAAATTGGAACAGATAATCCTCCCTGATGACATTGTACAATTTACTCGGATGAGACACGTTTATGGAGCGGAGATTCCTTTAGAAAAATTGGCCCCTTTTTCCAAATAAATGATGTGGGTTTAACTTCCAACAGCCAAAAGCCATAAACAAGAAGAATTGGGAGAGAACTTTGGAATAAATGCTTGAATTGAACTGAATTGTACCAGAAGATGTGTATGAAACAAGAATGGAAAGAATTAATAATATATTGCAGAAAAAAATTGCCTGGGACCGCAGGGATCTGCTAGGCTCTAAGTTTCAAACTAGCCAATCCTTCATTTGGAGGATTTTTGTATTAAATTAATGCAGATTTCAGGGAGAGCTCTAGAGGGCAGCAAAGACATGGTTTACTTGATGAAGAAGGTCATTTTCAAAAATACAAAGAAATTCAACTTTTTGCATACAATGCCAATTTTTTTGACTGAGGTCTGCATTAAAACAGAGTCCAGATTATTATAGAAACACAGAAATTTAAGGCTTAGAAGGCTTGTTGTAGTGTTGTCAAGTTAGTACAATCCTCTCATTTTACATAAGAGGAACTGTCCTCGAGGGGGTAAAGTGATTTTCCTACGGTCATCTAGTTAGATAGTGGCAATAAAGACCGCCCCCACCCTCCTCCCACCCCACAACTGCCCTCTCTCACATTTAATAGAGGTTCTAGACATGTTTTTTCCATCCCGAAATCATTCCGTCATTATGGAGGCTTGACTTCAAACACATATTCATGTCCTATGAAGGAAAGGACTGATTGGCGTTCTTAAGTCTGAAGCTGGTGGTTTTTAAGTGCTGTAATTAAACTTGGACGGAGAGATTTCTCCAAAGAGCCAGATCTAAACTTCTTCAGCCAATACTTCCAGGCTTTGGACTCTAGGTGGCGACATAGGACCTTTGTTGTGCTTTTCAGGAAATGTCCCCAATCTAGACACTTTCAGGAAGAAAGATGATTATTTCGGTTCTTCTTGACCCAAGTGAACAAATATCATATTCTCTTAGGTAAGCTAATGATCAGGGCCTGAATTCTCACTTCTTAGTTGCTGTAATTATTTTCGGTATAATTCTCTGACAATGACTGCTAACAGGTCATACTCTGCTATGCCATATGTTTGGCAGTGTCATACCTAGAGAGAAGAGCATTTTTATTGATTTTTAAATTTCATAGTATTCATGTGGCTGCTGCTTCTTCTCTTCCCTGAGCCACCCCTGCCTCTGATCCACTCTCCTCAGCCCAGTCACACTGTCTGATTCTATCTACTCCTCTCCCCTCAGTGGAATTAGCTTTAAATGTATATAAAGGACCATTCTGAAAGAAAAAAGAATGCAGAGGATGGTCTGGTATATTGAGAAGGGAGAGAGTGGTACTTCGTGCATTTGTTTCCTGGATTCATGAGAACTCTAGAGCAAGGTTTCTCAAGAAATGGTCTAAGAACCACGTGGGATGCTTGTGAGAATGCAGAACTCCTAGGCCCCACTCCGACTTGCTCGGTCACAGTCTCTGGGGCTGGGTCCTAGAATCTGTCTGTTAGCTCCTACATGGATTGTGCTGTGAACCAGAACTGCAAAGAAGCTGCAGAACTTTTTTTTTTTTTTTTTATCAGTTGGTGGCTCCTCTTCCTTCTCCCTTGAAGCCACTGATTTACTGGCCGAGTGCCTGACTTCTACTGCTGAATTTGGAGCCTTAGAGTTTTTGAATAAAGAGAACCACTCATCTCCCAGCTCCCTTTCTTCCCTCCTTCTCCTGTAACAATAATCTGACCCCACAGCACCTGAGGACACATGACTGTAAGGTCATATGAAAAGGAAAGGACATGAACATTGGAGTCATAGGGAACCAGGATTAAATCTTGGAACAATTGTCAAGGGATTTATCCTGCAAAGGCTTCAGTTTTAACAACCAGCCACAATCACACCATTTAGAGAGAGCCAACTACTAACATCTGGGGAATATCTTCCAGTATTTTTTTTCCCCTTTCTTCCCCCACTTTAAATTTTGAAAATATGATTTTAAATTTCACAATAAACAAGCATATTTTCAGGACAGAAATTCAAATGATACAGAGGAAATTAAAGTCCCCTTTAACCTTTCCAATCCAAAGTCCCTGGCCAGCCAGGATTGTGCTGCTATACATTGTTTTGAAACATGCTTCCAAGGTGTGCTGTCAGCTTTTAGGAACATTTCCATGTTAGTATATTTAAATCCATTTCATTCTTTTGAACTGCTGCAGAGCACAGTCTTTTATTTAGGACTACAGATTCTCAAAAAAACTGTACATGTAATTTTGTACACTGCTTTTTTTCACTTCACATATGTGGTGACTGTTTCCCCACCCCATTATATATTCTTCAGAAAACAATATTTTAATAATTTCACAGTATTCCAGGATGTAAATATACTATAATCAATTTAATAATTGATTTAATAATTCTCCAAATGTTAGATATTTAGTCTGTTCTTCATTTTTGGTAATTGTTCTTTTTTAATAATCAACTCAATGCCTTCTTATACTGGCCAGTCTCACAGCTCTCTTAGGGAACACACACACACACACACACACACACACACACACACACACACACACATCTACATATGTCATATATATGACATATATGTGTCATAACCAAATAATTCCAAATAATTGAGGTCCTTGAAAAGTGGCTGACGGGGTCAAGTTCATTTTGTAGTTTCTGCACTCAGCTTAGGCACAAATTGCTCAATGAGTAAGGATGGATGTTGAATTTTAACTTCTTAAAATGTCGAAACTCCACTCTTCTCAGCCAAATAACTGAAGCAAAATGAAGGTATCTTTCCAGAACTGTTTACTTTGAACAGGTGAGCATTTTCACAATTAGAAGAGAAGTTTGCAATCAGTTTCTTTAATGGAAAAGGCGCTCTTATAGAATTAATCTGCGCATGGCTCAGAGGAAGTAAGACTCTCTGAAATTGATTGGATTAAAGGGGCTCCTTAAAATCAGAAATACTTGGGCACTCATCTCCTCTGCTGGGTGATTGGCAGAGGTCTCCAAACCATCATCCTTCATGGGAGGTACTTGGCACAGATTCGTTGTGATTTCAGAGCCTTCTGAATTAGGATCAATTAAATCCATAAGTAGAAGGGAGCTGCCATTATTATCCCTAAAATGGTACCCCAACACCTTCACCTGGCCCACTCTTGTGTCATGCAGGAGATACAAATAGGCTTGTTGCACTTGAAGGGGCACAGCTAGATGCAAATGCTGGGAGTAACTGTCATGGGAAGGGATGTGCTTGGGTTTTAAGTGAAACATGACCTTGAGTATCAGTTTTGCCCCTCTAAAATATAAGAAGAGCAGAAGACATAGCCTCTACCCTTGAGGACATGTTAATCAAATATTACTGCACTAAAACAAGAGCTAAAGCACCAAACTAGAAGACTTTACAGGGAAAATAAAATGCGATAGGGACTAATGGCAGTTGCAGATTAAAATAACATTGAGAAGGGAATGAATAGTGTTACTATTTGCCACATGTAAAAGTAATGTGGTTATTCCAAGCATTCATGTTTCTCCTAGACTTTCAATGCTCTTTGGCTCAGAACAATTTATATGATTTGGGGTTCAATTTAGATTGTAGAATTTCCATTATTTAACATCTGCTATCTTTGGGAGTGATTTGGAGGGGTGGCCCCTTAGCTCAAAGGAAACTGATATATTTCTGTTTCTTTATTTCTGCCCCATTCCCACTCTCTCTCTCTTCCACCTCTTGCCAGATTTATCTGGTCCAAGAAGAAAGAAAAATAGGGCTTTGGACACTCTGGATTTATACAGCACCATCACTCGAGGCATCTGTGATTCTCCTTACACCCTCCATGATGCTGGGAACGTGGAAGGCTGTCTCTATTTTACTGAGAGTGAGTGAAACAGAAAAGGGTGATTGGCTGGCTGGCCACCCAGCAAGACTGCAGCAAAGTCAGGATTAGGACACCGGGCTTTTTGAATACCACAGTGTTCCTCCTTTCTCTTTACCCCTCTTTCACATTTTGGGCCAAATGTTTTCTTTCTTTCTTTCTTTCTGGCTAAAAGCATTTCTTTCACCAATTTTAACCACAAGTCAAAAACCTACCCTTTGGCTATCTCCTGGGTGGAACTTTGTATTCAGTCATTCATTTCCTACTCCACAGGGTGATAAGACACTGGGTGTCCAGAGAATTTGTGCTGGGAGCCTGAGGGTGAAAGGTCATCCCCTTCTCCGGCCCTTGTTCTTCCTTTGGTGAGTTGTCAGGCAGTCTCTCAACCATTGATCAGTCAACCCTGACCACAGCCTGTCTACCAAGCAGCTCTTGCTGATTGGATCAGAACAGGAATCTTCTTCCTCAACCCATCTGGCCTCTCCCATCACCTCCATGCCTTTCCCACCATTCTTTCTCTATCTTACTTTCCTTCTTTTTATACCCTGGCCCTCACAGCTGCACTGACTCTAATTTCAGGAGCTAGTCACTAACTTTCTGCTGAAACGAGAAGGTTTCCATAAATTCGCACTCAGCACCTCACCTATCGCGTCAAATCAACCTATAAATGTGGATTTTTGTGCCTATAAGATAAATAGGAAATGAATCAACAGAAATACCATTGGCTTTTCAGAGCCACGAGGAAACCTGGAAATCATCTGATTCTACCAATTCATTTTTACAAATGAAGAAACTTAAAAAAAAAGTTAAATGACTCTCTGGGATTATACAATTACTGACACAAATACTATTAACCAGATCTTCTGACATTCAAACTGCTTTTATCACACACTGAAATCATCCAGCTTCTACTTACTATAACTCTTTTTAAATGATATTAGTCTAATTCCATTCATATTTTTTTATTTTAGAGATGAATATATTTTCTATTTAATTAGGAAATACATATTATCTCTCAACTTTATTTATAATAACATGATATGCCTCATATAGTGTGTTAAAAACCTAAAAATTTCCCCCCTAAATGTTAAAGTAATACATGCTCAATGTATAAAACTTAGGAAGTAAAGGAACTTATAAAGAAAAAAATGATAATTACCCAATTTCATCAGAGATAATCATTCTTAATGTTCTAGGGTATTTCTTTCTAGTTTTCATACACTTCTTACAATGTTGAAATCATGTTCTTTAAAGAGTTTTATATTCAATGGTTTTCGTTTGTTTGCTTGTTTAACATGATACTATAAGCCTTTACTGTGTCATTACAAATTCTTTGTATACATGCTATAAACAGCCACATATAGTCCATCATTGGATGGTAACATAGTGACCTTAGTCATACCTCTAACCCTCGGTATCTAGGTTGCTTCCAACTTTCCATTTTTTAAGGCAATGCTGCAATAATACCTACACATACATATTTGTATATATTCTTGATCTTGGAAAAAATTCCTGAAAGTGAATGGAAAAACAAATGAGAAAACCCAATTGTTTTCCAGATAGGTGATGCCAACTGACACATCTACTAACAGGCGCCCTGGTACTTTTTAGGGTATTTTTTCCAAAAATAGTATCTCATTTTTATTATCAATTCGGTCTTGACTGGCCCATGGTCTAAAACAGTTGCTGCCAAACACCAGTCCTACATTCGAATTGCAAATAGTACTCACAGACCCTCGTAACGGTGTTTCTTTAGATTGTTGGCACTCTATAAGGGTTAGCTACGTCCCACCATGGCACACTGCAAGGGAAAATTGGCAGCTATTTAAAATTTGCTTTCTGACTGTGTACATTTTACTGTATTAAATGTATTTAAAAGTCTATTAAAGTGACAGTGGGCCATGTGCTAGAAACCAGAGGTAAAAAACAGAGTTTCTAGCCTGAAGCTGTCCTCAGTGCAGAGGGCCAGAGTGTCATGAAAGCCAGCAGGGAGGATGGGGTGACTGATGCTGTTGTGATGGATGTCTGCACAGGGTGTGTGCATCAAGACCAGGACATGGAACCAGCCTCTGGAGGCACAGCCAGCTTTTCAGGAGACACAGACTTAAGCTGCATCTTTAAGAGTAAAGAGTGTGCCAAAGACCTGAGATGTTGATGGTCTATACAGAGGGAATGTACTGAAGCGAATTTAACTTCATAGAGGTCAGCCTTGGGCTCTAGCACCCCTGGGGACTTGTGTGTGACCTTGAGAAAATTACTTAATTTCTCTGTACCTCAGATTTCTCATCTATAAAAATACTACTAATATAAAACTACTTCATAGAGCTGAGAAGAACTACGGAGATAACAGAGGTAAAGTGTTTAGAAAATTGCTTGGTGCATTATAAGAGCTCCAAAGATGTCAGATATAATCATCATCATCACCATCATCATCATCATCATCATCATCACTGAAGCACTACGTACACATGAGGAAGTGGTGGGAGATGGGGATTGGCAGGAGAAGGGTCAGCGCATGAAGGCCCTCTATAACATTCTGAGAAGGATATCATCACTGAAGCACTACATACACATGAGGAAGTGGTGGGAGATGGGGATTGGCAGGAGAAGGGTCAGCGCATGAAGGCCCTCTATAACATTCTGAGAAGGATATACACTATTCTGACATTCATAATTCCTTGCAAGGTGTTTGGACTCTGGGAATTGACTGTCTAGAGGCAGGAGACTGAACTGACCATCTCAGATTACTTCTAGTACTGAGACACGATTCCCACCTGAGAGCAAAGTGGATTGATTTTGCCCAGAGAATACAGATTCTGCTCACTTTTCCTCTTTTCTTCTGCAACTTAAAATAAAGCGGCAAGGAGACAGCTATGATACATACAGCTGCCTGCCTGATCAACAGCGCCCGCCTTCCAAGATGGTTTCAACTACCTGGTTGAAGTCAACCCAGGTGCTGCTCCTTGGCCCCCTCACTCCTGTCTCTCTGCCTCAGTCCCAGCCAGCCCCCTTCACAATCCTCAGCTATGCTCAGCTTCTATGAAGGCAAATCTGGTTCTAAAGATGCATTGGTTTCTCCTTGGACAGAGAGGCTAGGAGAAAGAATACAACCATCCCACCCATTTTGCACTGGTTTCCCTGGCATAATTATTATAATGCTTCTTTTCCCTCTCAAAAGTGTCCTATTTGGATCATAAAATTGCATGCAAACTCTATGGTCGCATGTATATTAAACATTAAGCCCCTCTAGGCCAGGAACTGGGTCATTATTTGTTATTCATTCTCCAGCACAGTGCCACAAAAAGGCATCTGATTGCCTTTTGTACTCTTCATAGTTTAACCTTGGATGACAGTCCTGCCCCAGTAAAGACTCTGGGATCTGAACCTCAGTTTTTGCATCTGTAAGGGGGCGATAATGATACTTACCTTTTAGAACTACAAACAAAACAAAGGAAATTCTGATTTTCTGTTCTGGAAATTGCAAAACATTATGCAAACGTTATTTTCCAGAACTTAACACAGCAATTGTCACATGGTAGGCATTTCATTTTGACTGAATAAATAGAAAAATAAACTAGTGATAATAAATTAACAACCTTCCTACGGGAAATGATTGATTCTCTGAAAATTCAAATGCCATACATAACAATAAAAACTGATTTACATTCTCACCCTGAAGCTAATCTATAGATGAGATAGCGAAATGAACCTTTCCCATAGGCTTGCTATGAGGACTAGAAAGGAAATAATCGAAAAATATTAGGGCATGGGGTAAATGAAGCTGAAGTACGGCTGAAGGTGATACAAAGAGGCAGGTCCCTATAAGTTGGTTCTTTCTGTAACTTCAGTTCTGGCAGGTGACAAGAGAAAGGCAGGACTTACCCTACCTGGTTTTCTGATAAAGGTCATAACTTTTAAAAAGTACTGAGCCAGATGGTGATTCGAGCTGGATTTCTTGATTCTCATTTGAGTTGGGAGCAGTTTAGTACCCAAGAGAAGTTCATTGCTCATGCCAGTGTGTAAATTCCTCTGCCCTGTGCACTTTATGACCAGACTGGTCCCTCACTAATAGGCACCATAAAATGCTAACTGACCTTTCTGATTTGAAAGGGAAAGTACAATTAGAAAACAAAGCATTGAAGTTCATTTGTTTTCAGCCTGAGTTTTAGAATGTATGAATTTTGGAATCACAGAAGTCTGACTTCCATGTCAGATTTGATTTTTTGTAGCCAAAACTAAAAAAAAAGAGATCCTGACAAAAAGGCAGGAATCTCAACTAAATAGCAGCAACTACTGATTCTGAACATTTTTCCTAATACTGTAATTGCCCATGAACCAATAGGTCATTTGGCATTTTGTAGTATTTGAGCCCCCACAAATTATATAGGCTGTGGGACTTTTTATTGAGTGATATTGGGTGTGAGCAAAGTATACCTTTTCGTTTAGAAGCAAAATTTTTAATTTAAAAAAATTAACGCTCGCTCAGCTTGTCAGTGACTGAATTTCCCTTTTATTTATGCTTATCAGATATGGTCCTCTCTGAGTGTCATGGACTGGGATTGGATGAGATCTTAGAGCCCTATGGGGACTGTTGGTAATACAAGGATAGCAAAAGAGGAAGACCCTTTCCTCAATCAGCCTGCTGTCTAGTTGGGTGGACAGGACATGTACATAAGAAGACAAGTAGTGACATAAGGTGAAAATGACAACCGTTCCACTGCCCTGGGAATCTAGTAAGAAGCATAGAAGTGACATGATAAAGATAGAAAAGCAAAACCTAACTCACACAAGGAGAGAGAAGATGCTGTGATAGTTCAAATTTAGGCATGAGATTTTTGGTGGTTCTTTCCAGCTTGATAAGTATCATTAGACACCTCCTGGTGTGGGACAGACCCTTAACCTGCCATTTCATCTCTGTTCTGATGATCTCATTCAAATTTTCGGTCTTGCTATGGAAGTTTATAACCAACTCATGTGTCCGTGCTCAGACTGCCCAGCTTGTTTCCTCACATCTGAATCACTGTGGATTTTCTCAGGGGCCCCATCAATAAGAGTCTTTTAAGAGATGATCTATTCTTTCCCCTCCTGATCAATGCAAGTTTCCAAGTTCTTTACCCAGTTGCTTGGAAAATGTATCCTCCTAGGAACCAGAAGTCACTTAGTAGGGATGTAGCGACATGGCAAAACCAGCAGAGCTGAAGTGGCACTGAAAGCATTTCTGACCAAGTCTGGGAGTGTGAGATAGTCATGTGAGTCAGTCAAGGAAATGATGGCAGGCAGTCAAGCACATTGTAATACCCTCCAAAGATATATGGTAAAGCTACAAGCTTTGGAAACAGGTACATTTAGATTTGTAGCCTGGTTCTGTCACGTACTGGTTGTTTGATTCTGTAGCCTATCAGCATATCAGTATTTACATTTGCAAAATGGAGCTATCATAAAACATAACTCCCAGGTTATGATGTCTGAATGAGCTACCTTTTATAAAATATTTAGCACTGTGCTTGGCATACTGTAGTTTCTATTCTAGAAGTGTGAAAAGAATTGCATAGAGGAGGCCGCCATTGACCCTTCAATTCAATGGAGAGCTTCAGAGGGAGATTTAATCTACCTGAGGAGACTCACCCACAATTAGTGGCACAATAATAGCAATGAGGTCCTTGAAGAGAAGTATTAATATTGAAAAAAGATCACGAACTCTTGCTTGTCAAAAATAGTGGAAGAATGAGGTTTTCTGGTTAACTGGATAGTTTAGTTAAGAGAGAATTCTCATCATGTTGTCTTTCGCATATTAGAAACTAAATATTTCTTGTATATACTATATGATAATTATACTATAATATATATATCTATACTATATAACACACGAATTCTCAATTTTTAAAATACTATAACATGTCTAAACCATGCAAAATACAAATTACTTTTGGGGGAAGTTTAATTCAGATAATAGTTTGGGATCCATTAGGGTTCAGACATATTACTTTGTATATTTGTTCTCTCTGAGTATAGTGAGTTGAATGTGTCCGCGCAAAAGATAGTTTAACCTTTGGTATCTGTGAATGTGACCTTATTTAGCAATAGTAATTTTTGCAGATGTAATTAGTTAAGATGAAGTCATACTGGTATAGAATGGGCCCCAAATCCAATGACTGGTGTCCTTCTAATAAGACACAGAAATATAGGCACACAGGGAAGAAAACTATGTCACGACAGAAGCGGAGGTCGAAATGATGCAGTTGCAAGCCAAGGAACACAGAGGATTGCCAGCAGCTACCAGATGCTAAAAAGAGGTGAGGAAGGAGGCTTCTCCAGAGTCTTCAGAGGGAGCATGGCCCTGTGGACATCTTGATTTCAGATCTCCAGTCTCCAGATCTTTAAGAGAATAAATCTCTGTTGTTTGAAGCCACTAAATTTATGGTAATTGGTTATGGCAACCCTAGAAAATGAATGCATCAGGTAATACCTGAGTGAAAGTTTTGATGTCCACATTTTATTACTTGTTCTCATAAAAGAAGTTATATTTTAAGGAAAAACATCATTATTGTATTTGGAAGCATACTTATTTAATAATCCTGTACTTTAAAAATAATGCTATATTCATTTAAAATTGTGTGTATGTCAAATTATAGTACATAAAATAATATAATTCACCATCGAACACTGATGTTCAGTGAAAACAGTTGTAAGGCAATTCATCATCTCTGCATAGTAAACTGTCAGTTGTAGAAGTAGCCAAGTAGTGTGACACTTTTCATTACTTCTCAGCCAGCCACCTTTACCGTAAAACTTTTGCTCTTTTCTTACTAAATTAGCTGTTATTTGGATGTGCTAGAATTAACAAAATTAAGACCCATTTTGAACAAAATGCTTTGTTTTCCCTGTAAGGAAAAACTTAGCATAAAACTCTAAGCATGAGAAAGTTCAAGTTGCCTTTTATTTACAGTCTTTATCAAGCAAATAATATTCATATTTTGAATTATGCAAATAAGCATTTACATGATAAATCGTAATTGCTCTCAGACAGCTGTTTATAATTGGGTAAATGAGACACACTTTTAAATTGTCTAAATACATACTTACCCATGTTTACATATTTATACACTAGACTGTAACTGTTCTAAATCAGCTGTTATCATCTATTGTGTCTTATACAGACCAAAAGAAGAGAACTTTTTGTACAAACAACAAAATCTCCTTTAATTTGCTCTGAGATCAGAGGAATTACTAATTCTCTCAAACAAGGGGTGACCTCTCTGAACATACCCTTTGCTGTGGCATTCTACAATACCTCAAGTGGGAAATGATTTTATATCACTTTGATCGGGTAGAAAATTAATCCTGACTCATATTCTTAGCTGACTAGATATACCCGTGGCAAACAAGAAACACGTTCCTTCTAATGGAATGTCTTTATACCTAAAAAGTCCAATCGTCTTAATATTTAGCAATATATTCTTATGTCAATCAAAAAAAAAGCAACAAATATTTCTTTTGAGAATACAGAAGAAATATAGAGCACAGTGCCTATGCTAGAGAGGCTTACCACTAAATTAGAAAGACGGAATTAGCAAGTCCAAAACGTTCAGAGAGCAATTAAAGGGAAAGGCAGACTGCGTTGAGCTAAAGGAGCTTCGAAAACCAAAGAAGAGGGTGGGAAGTACTGCCTTGGGTGAGGTGGCCTGGGTTTTGAGGTCTCTGGGAGCTGGCTCACTTCTGGCCTGTAGAGTGAGGACTGTCTTGTCGCCATATGGCAGCCATCGATGAGGAACACAGGACCCACAGAATCAAATGCACAGCCTTCTTCCCACCACAGTCACACACGGCCCCCACGGAAATCCAAGGGTCTGATGTGAGTGACACAGCTTTGCTGTGAAGCACCATTCTCTCCTCTCCAGTTTTCACAGTAGGTCAAGACTTCTACCCATTTTTTTCCTCTCTCAATTTTATTGCATTTCTCTTTGCTTTCTTAAAGTAGTCAACATTTACCTTGTTTCTGGTCCTCTCGAAGCAAATGCATTTGTTTCCAATTCATCTGATTCTGTTCTTCCACTGTGCTTCATGTGCTAAAGAGAGAGAACTTTACTACAAGATGCTCTGGTTGAATGGAGAAGACTCAAATGCTACTTCAGGGATTCACACACTGGATAGGATGAATCCTGAAGCGTAGAGACTGAAGGGGGAAATACTTGAAGCAGATACAGAGGCACCCAGATATGAAAACATTAGGGCTTGGGAGGCCAAGCCTCTATCCTTTCGTTAAGCGCAAGGAGAGCCTGTGTTGCGAGCAGAGATTTGAAAGCCATAAGTAGCAAGTAGGCCTGAGGCCAAAAATCTGAAGCTGAAGGGTTTGGGTAATGTCTCTGAGTTTAAAGACATCCCTTCCATAGGTAGCTTTTTCCTCACTCTGTTAGGGGAGGAAAAGCTACTTCAGGGACTCATAATCCAGGGTGTGCTCGAGTAGGAAGAACCCTAGGTTAGGAAAATATAGGCTCCAAGTCAGACTCTGAGATGCTGGGCAAGTCACCCAACCTTTCTCTGTGCCTCAGTTTCTTCTTCTGTGAATTAGATAAAGTTCACTTCAGCTCTGTGACCGATGATACTAAACTTAGGATAGCACAGTTCCCATGGCAGTATGAGTGTAAAACTCAGCCTCTCCACATGTATCCCACCTCCCCAAGATAAACTGTTATAGCAACAATTGCCACAATTAATTGAGTGCCTACTATCTGTGGGCAAGCACCTTGCCAAGCACTTTACATAAAATATCTCATTAATCCTCACGATACCCATATGAATTATTATTTCCATTTTATAGATGAGGAACTGTGGCTCCAAAAAATTACAATAGTTGACCCAACTCATTAGGTGTTATTGGGAGAGCCAGACTTCAAACCTAGATCTGGTCCTGTCTGTCCGAACCCCAAATCTGGTGCATATTGGAAAGAAAAATCAGGTTGCTCTTTCTGGACTATGCCTTATACTCTTCAAGATCACCCTCAGTATTAGCTCAGTGCCTGGTATTCATGGATTACAATTTTCTCAAAAACACCCTGCTTCTTGAAGAACTTGTATGCTACTGATAATAAGGCTGCGTGGGTAGGCAGCCTTGTGGTGGGGAATGGAGGAAGTTATATATTTGTGTAATTCAATTGACTCTATTTGGTGCTTAGCCACTCTCATTAAAGCCTTCTGGATCTACTAGGAGTGAGACTGATGGCCACAGTAGCCAGAGCACAGACCTCATGCCATTTGGATTATATTTGGGGGAAGAAAATTGGCTGTGGAGATAAGCGTGGCATGGAACAGACATAAGAAAACTCCCCACTGCCTCGGCTCCCTCCTGAGCAGGACTCTGGGTGGCTGGCCTGGCCCCCTCAGCTCCAGATCTCTGTCCTCAGAATTGACTCGGACCACCTTGGGTGGTCGCTCCCATGGGCATTATGCACGTGCAGCTTTCTGCCTGTTGACATTAGGGGATGTGCCCCCACCTTCCCTTTGTTTCATCCTCCATTTAAGACACATTTGTTCTCACTGGCTTTTAACTGGTTTTCAGTCTATGTTCATTGCTAGGGTGAGTTATCTTTTTTAAAAAATGCAACTTACAAAGGATTTCTGTGCTGCCCAATTAGCATTGTTAAGCTGTTTGGAAACAAATACAACTTAGGTCAGATGAAATCACACTCTGCTAGTCACTGAGATGCTTCTAAAAAGCAAATCACAACAGGATTCCTAGAAATTAGCTTCTGTTTCCTACTAGGACTTTTAAACTGCTTTAGGCCTTCGGATTTCTTAATTGCTATGTGAACAAAACCGTCCTTTCTCCTCTACACTTCCCGGTATGCTGCTGCAGAGGTGATCAAACCAATACCCTGCCCCTGGCTTCCTTTTACCAACCTCCAGCTGTTAAAAGCCATGGTTGGATGGAGATGGGTGATCACCAAGCTGAACCATGCACTCACTCTCTCACGCCCTTCATCCAGTCACTTCCACCTCCGTTCAGTACTAAGACTTCTGTTCTCTTATCAACACTAGCAGCTTATCCCCCACTAGCAGCTTATCGCCCTACGCCCCTACGCTGCTTGCCCCTGGGGGTGCTGTTGTGACCAATCAGCTGATGGGAGAATCAGGACTCTACCAGGATTTGAATAACAGAAAATCTCAATAATGGGAAAAACCAGTCTATATCATGAAGAGAGATGCTCATGTACTTTTTCTGGTAATTCTATGAAATAAATGACTAAGATGATAATTCATGAATCCTGAGTGATTTTTATTTTATTATAGAAAAAATAGAAGACTAAATTCACCAGAAATGATGTACTAATTATATTGCATAACCCCATGCACTTTGGCATCTGAGCTTTCACAAAGTTCATCATTTTTAATAATCATTTTAATACTATGTAAGAAATAGAATGTCTAACTTTTGGCATACATATATTATTTCTTTAATTTCTACCCCCTTTCCCCCCAAAATAAAATTTGTTTTAAAGTCTAATCCTTTTGCTTAAGAAAAAAAAAAGATTTTTTTTCTTCGTAAGCAGCCAAAGCCAAAGAAGCAATTAAAATCCAGTGTGTGACCATCCATTTCTTTCTCACACCACAAACCACCCAAAGGTACATATATATATGTCCAATGCCTAAAAAAAGAACTGAGTTTCAATTGTGTATCCAAAAAAAGTTCGTGTTCCAATACCATAGTCACCTAGGAATCTATCAATCTAGTTTTTATAAAGTGCCTTGATTTGAGGAGCTGGTAATGAAAATGAGCAACGGAAATACAGTATAAGACAGAGTTTTTACAATTGGCTCATGTGGACCACAGACAGAGCAAAGTTGGAAACAGACGTGATGGAAACTGTAGGGAAGTGGCCTGGGATTAGTTTTAAATTAAATGAAAACTTGACAAGCAGGTGGAATTAAAAATATATATACAATTTTATATGTAATATAATTATGATTTTTCAATATTAGTTTTCAGTCTAAGTGAAGCACTCTCTCTTAAGTTTCCTCAGGTTCATGTTACAAAGCAAAATCTTTTATTTTAAGAATAAGCCAGCAACAGTTTAAATAAAACTTGTTCTATAGGAGAAATTTTTTTCTTTCACTTAATTAAAGGTCATAACCAATTAAAAAATACAAATATATATTAAAGATGACTTTATTATCTTAGGGATACTCAAGCTATCATTAAAAACATCATCTAAAAAAAGTATACAGCTTTATCATGCGTAGTTGTGATACAGCTACTATACACAGCTACTATACACTATCTGTGTAAGCTATCTATACACAGATAGCTTACATATCTTAGGAACAGAATTTCCTTAAAGTCATTTCTTAGTTGTTTCCTGAGTAAGTCCAATTTATGAGTTTTAAGATTCAGAGCAAGACAAACAGAACAATAAATTTCTCAAGAAATTCTAAACACCGTTCTTCATACCCTGTTGTTGAGATAAAGCTAAATCTAAAATGCCCGGTGTTGAGCTTTGTCATTTATGTGTCTGTCTGATGGCTCCAGGGGTAGTTTCCATGGTAAGCTCCCTGTGCACAAGAAGCAGGGTGAGTGGAATGTCTCCTTCCAATGAAGAACTTTTCACTGACAGCGATAAAGGCCAAGAACCTCCTTCACACAAATGATTGAAAAACAGAACACGAAGGACATTTTTATTTTGTTTTGTTTCCTTTGTGTGGTATGTGACTTCAGTGCAAATACCCATTTAGTCAAGAATACAAAGACAGCCACCTTTGCTGGCTAAGGGATTTCCAGAGATTGCAGTAAACATATATAGCTCTTTTACTTTTTTTCTGGAGAAATTCCCGAGGGTTGTTGTTTTATGCTCCTGTTGTGCATTTTTGCCTCCTCTTGGAAGAGGGGAAAAGAATTTTCAAAAGAATATTTAAGATTAAACTAAATAGAATCTAGACAAACTCAAACTGTTTTAAAAGCTGAAGTTTATTCACTGTCATTTATTTACATTTTTTGAGATATAATTGACATATAATATTGTATTAGTTTTAGGTGTACAACACGATTTGATATATATATATATATATATTGCAAAATGATTACCAGAATAAGTTTAGTTAACATTTGTCACCTCACATTTTTGTGTGTGTGGCGAGTTTTAAGATCTACTCTCTCAGCAACTTGAAAGTTGCTGAGAGTGTAGATCTTAAAACTATGTATGGTGAACCATACTAGTCACCATACTGTAGATTACATCTTCAGGGCTTATTAACTTTATAACTGGAAGCTATTATCATTAGTTGTTAGAAATATAAAGACTTTGAGAAAGAATATAGAAGCCACTCTTGAATGGAACTTTCCGGTTCATGCATTTTTTCTGTTCGAGCTGAAAAGATAAATTGAACCTGTAGCTCCAAGCTAGCACAGGCTGTTTCTCTTTCACTTTTTAATCATTCTTTTCTAATACCTTCCATTACAATGGACTCTCTTACCCCTCTTTAGGTCCTCTTCATTCTCCCCGCTAATTTCTTCAATTCTAGGGCTATCAACAGTCTATCCGCCTTCAAGTCTCTCTTTAAGCTTTGCTTCTTCTAGGTAATCTATCCTGACTCAGGATGCGATAAGTGTAAGGGTACATCGCAAACATTCTCAAATGTATAAAACATAAAGTGATATTTTCTTACTACTGCTATCGTCATCACTAATAAGAAAATGGAATATTTGATCCTTTAGCCCTCTGAGAGACTGTGGTCCTTCTCTCCACCAAATATTAACAAATTCTTTTCTTTTGGTGTTTAAATTGTTGTCGAATAGGACAGAAATAATATTTCACTTTAATAATGCAACTCTTTGAAAATTCCA
Source organism: Pteropus alecto (assembly GCF_000325575.1). Lineage (NCBI taxonomy): Eukaryota > Metazoa > Chordata > Mammalia > Chiroptera > Pteropodidae > Pteropus > Pteropus alecto. The sequence goes on from NW_006436664.1 coordinate 4,547,738, forward strand.
AAATTAATCTCCAACAAAGTAAAGGTATAAAAAAGGGGGGCCTAATTTATGGTAACTTAAGAAAATATAATAATAACTGGCTTGAACTGAAGTGCTGCTGTTTGTAAGTATGCACAGTACACAGGCCCATGTGAGGTACTGGGGCAAGTATCATAAAATATGTCCCTGGGGTCAGTCTGCTCTGTCAGTGTCTCTATGTGACACTAAGTGTGATATAGGGCCTGAAACTTCCTTGTGTAAACATCGAGAAGGATCCGGTGTTTTAAATTTATATCAGTCAATCAAAGGAATATAATAAATTAAAAATAAAAAAATTTAAAAAATAAAAGATTAGACAAAAATGAGAGGTTCAGCTCCAGACAAATAAGATTTGGCCCCCTCCTTAAGGTGTGTTATTATTTTCATTCTGACAACATGCATTCCACACTATCACAGCTACCCTTATTATACCATTATACCATTAAAAAGCTATTTGTTGGTTCTTTAAGACATAGAGACTACAGATATCTAATTAAGTATGTTTACTTTTTAATTCATTAAATCATTTTACCCCCTATATATTTTTCATGTATATACCTAAACAACTAGATAAACATATTAGGAAAGAAAAATTTTTCTCCTATAGATCAAGAACAACAACACAAAGTCCCTGTAAAGTCAATATTTTAATGTCAAATCTTGTCATTTGACATTAATAAAATCTAAAGCCCATTTTTTTGCCTTTTTTTAAAAATTTTATTTTATTAGTAGTTTCAGGTATACATGTTAAAGATCTACTAAATTCCCAGTCTGAAAGTAATTGCTGTTCCTTGTCTTCTGTGTGTATATCACCAGTATATGTAAGAAAGAATCCCAGCCAGGTCTGGACCACCGCCAAGCAATTGATTATTACCCATTAAAAGAGAAATGTTTACTTATTCATGGCAACTAGTTTTCAGAAGGAAAGGCAAAGAGGCCTGATTTTAAATGCTGTCTTTTCTTTCTATCCTAAGACCGATCAAGATCATTCACTTCTTGAAAGTGTGAAAAGTCCATTTTTATTTTCCTTCTGCTATTTTAACCAGAATACTGATAAAAAAGAGGAGAGCAGTTGCTATGAGGCAAAGAAAAATGTCCTGGCAGTTGAGGGCCCTCCATCTATCAAGGGGAATTTGCAATGTTGCCTCTCTTCAATACTGTATAGATTTGCAGGATTTTGTGAAACACTTAACCAAAATGGAAGGATTTAAAAACAGAATGCAAGATATAGATGCAATCATTTTTTAAAAATCAAGATACTTTAGTTTTATTTCAGAGATTTCTAGTCTTAAATTCTTAAGCACGCAGCAGTGATGATCATCTTGGATAATTCCTTTGAAAGGGTGATTAGTGCAGACCGCTTAAATATATTCACTATAGCCCAGATGCCTAAAGATTAAATAAACTCTAACTACCTCCAATTATAGGGACATGAATACTTATCTAATTAAATAATACTATTCACAAGCTATATTGAGTTGTAAAATAAGTTCAAGTGTCCAGAACACTAAACAATATTTTAAAATCTGGAAAGATTATTTAGTTAGATATTTATGTGTAATTCTAAGAATCCCTTATGAACTGGAGGCAATTCATATAGATATTTCCAATATGTATAAAACTTAATATCTTGACTACTTTTTTATATTGACCCAATAGAAAAATAATTTTCTCCTCCCATGTCTTTGAGTATATCTGATGTGAAAGAGGCAATAAAGAAAGAATCTTTCTCTAATAATTCTGACTCTCTACCTCCTTTCCTCCACTTCTTCAGAAGGTGCAGTTTAAGTGAAACAACCTCCTATAGTCCCCAGGTCCTGGTTCCTGGAGATAGTTTGGATAAATCCCCAGAGCAGAGGTGAAAGGAAAATTGGACTAGCGCTGAAGCACCAATGGAGAAAGGGGGAATCCACAATGAAGCAGGGTAGTTGCAGCACTTTCTAGAACCAGGAGTTACAGAGCTTCCCTGGGATACTCAAAATACAGACTGGGGCCAGGAACACTGTTCCCATTTCAGAGAAGGTGAGGCTAGAAGTAATATTTGGAGCTAATCTCAGAGCTAGGTCCTCCCCAGAGTACAACTGCTAGATGGGGGATGTATCTCTTCTTTGGGAGCCAAATACTAAGAGTAAAAGCAAATATTTGATGCTGAAGAGCTCTTAAGAACTGAAGAGTGCCATTTACTTATTTCTACAGGTCAGTGTGGGCTTAGTATGTTAAATAGATTAAAAGGCTAAGAAAGGTCAGTCACTCCAGGAAAGATTCTTCTTTTGCTTTTCCTGACTTGTTTCTTTTCCCCAAATCGTTATCTGCCCCACCCCTCTCTTGTGAAGGGTCCTTTGGAAACTCAAAAGATGGCACATTCTCTTCTAGAATATTCTGGAGAATGTGGCATCTGAGTCCTGGGGATGAGAGTTCCAGAACAACAGGCTAACACAATGAAGATGATTTTAGAAAAATTCCAGAGATATGGAATCATAAAACTCGTAGGGTTCTTAGAAGTTACCAAATCTGTTCTGTTTCAGATGGGGTGGGG
>NW_006436664.1:4550363-4552442 GCF_000325575.1 Pteropus alecto
GTGGTGGGGGGTGGGTGCGGTGGGCAACCCCTCAAATTGAGGAGGTGATGGGAGCTAGTTAGGGGCAGAGCTGAGATGCCAACCGACTGCCAGGCCAGAACTCCTTCACTTGACACTGCCTGGAACTTCAGACCCTAATCTGGGAGTCTGTCCTAATGCTTCCTTGGGACAGCCTTTGTCAGTGCCCTCCTTCCACGTCTCTCAGGAGATGGCTGGCAGAGGTTGCCAGGCATGGAGCTCTAGCCAAAGAGAAGTCCCCAAGGCCCTGGGCCAGTCTGTGACCTGCCCAACCTCTAGGACGCTGGCGCTTACGTGCTAGGGCGCGGTAGGCACTAGATTTCCGGTTTCTGATGCCATCCTCCCCACCTCCCCCCAGTCTACTCACGGCTCCCTCCCCGCCTTCTCAGAGAGGACAGCCAAGTCATTTCAATTTAATCTTATTTAAAAAGACATAACTAATAAATCTATTGCCGGGGCCGCAGAGACGGCCAGCAGAGTTGATCGTGCTCCCAATCCCATTGAACCCCATTGAAAACCATGACAACACGGGACAAGCTCTGATTTATCCCGGCTCGCTAAAGAGCATTGTGAGCAAGCGTCAATCAAGCATTATTTCGGACTGAACAAATGCAAAATCTTGACTGGAACAAATGCTTCCAACAGGTCCGGGGCGTCGAGCTCCATTTCCCCTTTGTCCCCAGACTAGCAGTTGGCCTGTGTTGGGGTTGCCTCCGTCCGACCACCCAGCGCGTTGCGCAGCCCCGGGCTGGCGCGTTGGGCACGCTTGAGAGGGAGGCTGCTGGGGAGGATGAGCCAAACCCAGCCGAGTCGCGGCAACTGCACGGAGCCAGGTCCCGGTTCAGCTCAGGTGGAGCCAGCCTCCCAAGCGCTGCGCTCCTCACTAAACTTAGCAATCCAAAAACCAACCCACTGGCTGCCAGAGGAAGAGGCCTCTGAAAGTGAGCTCGCTGAGCCCTAGCCTTCAGCGCGGCTGCCTTGAAACTGTGGGTCATCAAAAGCATCCGGCTCCCTGCACCTTCTACATTGATCATTTTCAGTGGGCTTGGGCTGTAGGGACTAGATGATCTCGGAGAAACCCCGAACTGGCCATCTTTTCTGCCGGCGGGTCCACTCCTAATTCTTCGGATCGGTCCATTACAGACTAAGCCTGGCAGCTGCGACGGAGCGGGAGCTCCGGCTTATTGCCTGCTCTTGGGCAGAGGTCATGTCCTCTGCACTGGGCCTGACGTTGAGGCCACAGAGTCGGGGCGCACAAGTGGAGCTAAAGGGTGTGGCGACGCCAAGGAGACTGCAAAGCCCTCATAGGCCGCCCTGCGAAACGCAGCTGCCGATGGGTCCTAGAGTAGACCAGGGCTCAGTTCTACCGAGTACGGACACTGAGCCTGAGCCCGTGACGGTGAGCAGTCAGGCAGAGCTGGGCCAACGAGGCTGGCACTTCGGATCTGAATTTCTTGGCCAGATTCCTCCTCAGTTTTGCTGGTCTGGGGAAACAGAGGCAGAGCTGGGAGACCCTCATGCTACCAGCCTTTCCTCAGCACCCCTGAAGTTGTGGAGGACGTCTGGGGTGTGGGGAGGCTCCTAGCGACCTTTGAAATCCTTGGCCCAGATGCCGGCGGGGCCAGGCCACTCCTCTGTGCCGGTCTGAATCTTCTCGCCTCTGAGTCCTTAGAGGGGCCCAACCAAAAAGAAAGAGAGCGCGCCAGTTTAACACTGTCTTGTAAATCACTTTCCGGGTAATTGCGGGAAACGAACACTCTAGCAAACAAGCTCGAGGAATATACAAACAGGGAATAAATTCCTGGGCGCTCATAAACTACCCATGCCGCCCTCACTCTTCCTTGCGCTCCCGCGAGGCCAGGCCCCGTATCAGCCTAGGAGAAAGAGGAAGCTGGGGCTGGACGGGAGGGTAGTGGCCACCGCTCGCCACCCAAGATGTTATTCATTGGTAACAATCCCCATTATCTGTCCCCACTTTGGGCTAATCAGGCAGAATTGCTAATGCCGAGGGCTGCTTCCTGCTGCCTCTGGGAGGTAACGGGGCGCAGAGGGGCGGGGGAC
>NW_006436664.1:4552460-4565835 GCF_000325575.1 Pteropus alecto
TCCGGGCTCGCCGGGGCTTTGGTCCAGCACTCATTCAGGTACTTAACACCCTGGAGACCCGGACCAGGGCTTTCAAAGAATCCCGGGTGGGAAGGGCTGTTTATATAGACAGGGATTCCGCTGTAAGAGCGCTAATATCTTGGCAGCCTGCGCATGGCGTGCGCCTCTCACGCCCACCAGTAGGAGCGGCGTCCCCGGCCGCCCCTCCATTCCCAGCTTGCCCTGCCCCCACCTCCTTCCTCTCCTCGGCCATGGCCACCACTGGACGCCTCAGCTTCACCGTGCGCAGGCTCCTGGATTTACCCGAGCAGGACGCCCAGCACCTGCGGAGGCGGGAGCCGGAGCTACGCGCCCCTGGGCCAGGCCCCTGCGCCACCTGGCTGGAATCCGAACGCGGCCACTACGCGTGTGAGTGAGCGGAGGATGGTAGGGGTGGAGAGGACGCGCAGAACCAAAAGCCCGGCCCATGAGGGGATGAATTTCCTCAGTGCTGAAACCCGAGGCTCTGTCCTCCTCAAACCCTATGCCACGCGTCTCCCAGTTGGCACATTCTGAGAGCATATTTCAGCGCCTGGCACTAACGCCAGAGATTTGGGTTTCTGTTCCAAGGCTTAGAATATTTAAGGCATTTTAAGGTCCTTAAAATGCCTGAAAACACGGCCATGCTCTTCAGGCTTCGGTGTGGAATGGGCAGCATTGGCGAGCTTGCAAACCTCGGCAAACCAGTGCAATCGACCTGGAGGTGGCCTGTGTTGGTTAGTCAGCTTTTGGTAAATTCGTCTGCCAGCGGAATTAAAACAGTGCAGACTTGTTTTAAGAGGGCCCAGGGATGGGTTTCTCTGGGAGCTCGGTCTCAGGTTGTGGTATAAAAGGTCACTGAATTAGGAGAGGTGAGTGTCCAGAGGTGAGCCCAGGGAAGGAAGTGGTCTCACTCTCAAAGCCGCGGGCGAGTGGGACGCCCTCCGACCAGTGGCTCGGCGCCCGCGCGCGAGTAACTGCTGGCACTCAGAGGGTGCCGGCGTCTCACCCGGCCGTGTCTCCTTTGCCTTCCCTAGCCTCAGACGAGAGCAGCCCAGAGGCCAGCCCGCCCGATTTGTCCCAGCGGCCGCCGGCCCAGCCTGCGTCTCCGGGTTCGGACGCCGAGAAGAGGAAGAAGCGGCGGGTGCTATTCTCCAAGGCGCAGACGCTGGAGTTGGAGCGGCGCTTCCGGCAGCAGCGCTACCTGTCGGCTCCGGAGCGCGAGCAGCTGGCACGCTTGCTGCGGCTCACGCCCACGCAGGTCAAAATCTGGTTCCAGAACCACCGCTACAAGCTGAAGCGAGCGCGCGTGCCGGGGACCCGGGAATCGCCCGACTTAACAGCCGCCGCTGAGCTGCGCGCTGCGCCGGGCCTGCTGCGCCGAGTGGTGGTGCCCGTGCTGGTGCGCGACGGGCAGCCGTGTGGCGGCAGTGGCGAAGTGGGCACGGCTGCCAGCCAGAACAAAAACGGCGCTCCCACAGCCGCCGCCTGCCCTCTCCCCGGCTACACCACCTTCGGCCCCGGCTCGGCACTCGGCCTCTTCCCCGCTTACCAGCACTTAGCGCCCCCCGCCCTGGTCTCTTGGAATTGGTGAGGGCGCTGCTGGGCGCGGGCACTGGGACTACCCTGGACTTTGCAGTGCGCCCTGCGGCCAGAGTAGGGCTGGAGCCGGGACCTAGAGCGCGCCCCGGGCCCCACCTCACTGCGGGCCCAAAGTCCTTTGGCGCCGGGGTCCCCTACCCGGCTCTCGCCAGTCATCGCACAGGGAACTTTCGCCAAGATTCCCCCCTCCCCCCACCCTCGCCTCGTTCCCTTGACCGCCAGTCCCAGAGCTAGTTATTATTGCTTGAACCTTATTTGTATATTTTTAAATAGCTGTTTGTATAGGAAGCAACTTATTTTAAAAGAAATAGAATATTTTTCCTCTTTGTGGTGGCGAATTAAATGTGTACGGTTGGGTCCTCTTGCGCGCCTGCTAGGAATGTAGGTGGGAGCTGTGCTTTTCTTTAAGCAGCTAAGTTATGACCCACAGTAGTTGAGTGAAAGTCTCTAAAGGGCTTTAGGAAAATACGGGGTCGGGGGTGGGGGGGGCTGCTGTGGAGGACAGGAAGGAAGCAGAAGCAACCCTGGGGTTCCTGTTAGCTGAAGGTGGCTCTGGCTCGGAAGGGACGCGGAGGCCCCCCTGGGCTCCTGGAACTGCTGGTATTTCAAACACCAAGTCAGCCCAGCCAGCCATGCCACAACAGGGCATGAGCTCGTCTTTAAGGATTCTCGGGAGACTTGCTAGCCGGGCTGGGCTGAGCATACTGAGTCTGGGCAGCCTCCGCTTGGCTGAAGCCATCCGTTTCCGGAGTGCAGCAGCCTCAGGCTTAGGGACCCAAAGAGCAGCAGGAGAACTTGTAACCCTCAATTAAGCTTTCAAGTGCCTCACCCGGCAGCTGTAATTTCCTGCCTTTTCTTGGCGCCACACCTGGCCGATGGGGAATGACCCACCTTAGCTGAGGGAGGACCAATTTGGAGAGCCTTGGTGGCCCGACATAAGGTGTGGGATATGCTAGTGGTTCGCATTTCATCCGTGGCCCCAATGCATACTAAGCTGGGGGATCTACTGTTCCATCCCTCGGTAACTGCTCTTCCTCTAGGTGTCCAGAGCCTCAAGGCCTCCTATGCAGTTGTCACTCTCTTCAGGGGAAGTGAGGACCTCTCTCCTTGACACCTACTGGAGATGAGCCTTAGGAGAGGAGTTTCTGGCTAGATCCAGGGAAGGGAGCAAGGTCTCAGTGAGGCGTATGAAGAGTAGGCATTGGGCCTGTTTGGGTCCCCAGCTTTCTCTTTCCAGGAAGAGGAGGAGCAGGAGAAGGAGAAGGAAGAGGAATGGAGGCTGAGGCAGTGTTATCACCTGGGATTTGGGGGGATAGAGGGAGAGGGGACAATGAGAGAAGGATGTGGGGTGTTAGGGTCTCAGCTGCTGGCCACCTTGCCTTCCATATGGATGCGGTTATCTTAGAAGAATCTCTATCTTTAAACCTCCTTTTGTCTTGGGAACTGAAAAGGGCATTGTCAGGTCTGAAAAGGACCTAGACAAAATCCGCACTGTTTCTATTCAGGGCTCTGTTTAATCAGTCCCTGGTGACAATGTAGTGGGTGTTAGGGAGGACAATAGTATCTTTTTAAACCTTGTGGCCTTCAGGAAGACAAAAGACTTGAATTTTATGGGCTTACAACTTCAATTAGAGCAGTGCCAGTGTGCATGGGAGATTATCAAATTTGTATCATAAAACCTCTTTCTAATAAATGATTACTGGGGAGGGAGCCTGGACATTGTAAGACATATTTTGGAAACTGCCCTGGGGGCTTCCTAGTTAGCTCTGGCAGAGCAGATGGGAAAGAAAAGCAGGAAAGGATTTCTGAAGAAGGCCCAGGTTGGGACTTGTCACTGTGGTCAGCTGGCTGGGTGCTTGGTTCTTCCAAGCTCTTCCTTCTGAAGGGGTGTTTTCTTCAAGAATGGAGGTAAAGATTCATAGCTTGTTTTCTGTTATTGGTGGTGACAAAGTCTTGAATGTTCTTGGGAAGAAAGTGCAAAAATCACCATTTGTTCGGTTTCTTGCCTTTTCTTTTTCTGGAGAAAGTAGGTCTGGGATGTGTGAAGTAGAGCAAGTCTATTAAATAATGAGACCCATAGGACTAAGCAGTCTTGTCTATGGAGAGATGCTCTTTCCAGGAGGCTCTTTGGGAGAGCATGTCCTCAACCAAATTTGTCCAGAGGTCTAAGCATTTACCTGCTTCCCAACAAGGTGGTCAGAGCCATAGCAGGATGCTCACCAGCAAGGCAGCCTGTGACCTGGGCAGGAGGAGGGCAGAAATTTCCTATACCGTTAGCATCAGGAGCCATCAGGTATAAACTGTTACCTGCTTTCTTTTTCTCCTTTTCCTTTAGGCCCTTTCCTTTAGAGAAGAAAAGCCGTAGTGAGAGTTCTAAATGAGAATTAAAAATGCACTCTCATCACCACTGACCCATTTTAGGGACTCCTTCTGTCATTTTTCTTCTGTTTCCACTTATGATAAGCTGGAAAAGATAACTGTCAATTTCCTTTCTGACCTAAAGGATCAGTTTTTCCAGGCTCTGACAAGGGAAGCTAAACCTAAGGCCTCTCTACTAGCAGCTGTGAGAACAGTTAGGGTCTCCCTCCCTAGATGAGAGTATTTCAAACCTGTCACCCATCACCAACATCACAAAGCAGATTCACACTCAACAGACTTTTCTTGAAACTTACTGTGCTCCATGCATTGTTCTAGGTACTTTCACAGTTGATCTCACAGAAACTTTATGCACTGTATATGTAATACCCCCATTTTACAGATTAAAAAAACTGAGGCTCAACACGTAGAAATAAGTGGCTTGTCCAGAGCAGTTGTAAACCTTATAGAATGTTACTATTGTCCTCAGCTTAACCCACATTTAAGCCACCCTGAAAACTGCCTTTGAGGAAGATAATTGTAGTCTTAATGTGGTGGCAATATATACATTACCCAACCATCATTCCTCAACCACCTTATGGACAGTATGGAAGGATGAGAGAGCATGCCAAAAGCACTCTACACAGTTCAGGGCCACTCACAGAAGCAGGTCACGTGATATCACAGTCGCTGCTAACATTCTAAATTTTTCCTGTGGAACAGGCAATATTCTAAGTTCTTTTACTCACATTAACTTATTCAATCTTCACAACAACTGCATGAGATGATATTACTATTCCTACTTTACAGATGAGGAAACTGAAGGCCAAAGAGGTTATAAGTGACTTGTCTATGGTCATACAGCTAATAAGTGACAGAGAGGATATACGTGAAGCCATACAGTCTAGCCCCAGATCTCATACCTTTAACTACATGGCAGTCCTGGTTAGTTTACAGATGCTTCTGTAAGAGACATGTTTGTAGCATCTTTCTGGCTCTCTGTGCCTCTCACCCTCCCTCCCCCTCTACCAAACCTCAGCTCTTGGACACAGCCATTGTGTTTCCCCTATGTCTGTTTGTGTGCATTCTTGTCCAGCTGTCAATGAAATGTAGCTCTTGTCTGCAGGTCACAATATTTTCCCATGACTATCATTCCACCATTCTTCTTCCAGATAAACAAACATCTGCTGCTGCTGTCTTGGCACCAATTGTCCACTCAGGGTTTGGTTTGCTGCTGACTCAGATAAGCTCCCCTAAGCTTTCCCAACCCTCAGGCCTGAATCCCCAGGGAGCTTTATGACTTTGGCTTCCCTAGCCCTTTCCCCAGTCATCTTATTCCTTTCTAGGTCTCCACTGTTATCTTTATTGTTTAATATCATTCTCTTCACATTTTCTCTCTCTTCTTCCATTATAAACATTTTCACTTCATCTCACTTAAGTCTCTTGTGGGTGGAGATTGCAATTTTCATTTCAATTGTCTTTCCTCATTGTTAGGGGATCTTATATCTTAGCACGTCTCTTGTCTGACCAGTTTAGCAGTTAAGAATCTTAAATAATGTGCTACTGATGGGTTCGAAAGAAGTTGTTTGAACCCAGGTTAAGCTACACCTTCCTTCTAACAGTGGTGTATAGCTGTTTATTGTTCCCTTGCCTTGTTTACACAATTAATTTGCCTCTTCAACACACACACACACACGCACGCACGCACACACACACACATTCACACACTTCGCTACCTTTAAAACATTTTAGACTTAGAAATAAAATGACCAAGTAAGATAATTGTGGGCTTGGTATGGTTAAATCGTTAACCATGTTTGTCTGTTCTAGGTGTGTCAGTTAACCAGCCTAGGCAGGTTATCTGCAAACATGAACAACAGACAGTCAAAGGAACTTCTGGAATGCAGCGAAAGTGCTGTAACTATCCCAGGGCACTATCATTTCTATGCATGTGATTGTATCACTTAGTATTCAAAATCTGTATGAGAAATTGTATCCCTCCAGGTCACTCATCATTTTTCCAAGCCATGATGTGAGAGGAGATTTACTAAATGGTATCTTGATTGTTTCAGAATTCCAATTCTGCACCTGTTCACTCCCCTCCAAACCCCAAACCAGACTAATAACTAAAGGTATGTAATATTCTCCTTTCTCCTGTATACCCACCATTTGTGGTATTCAGTCCATAAGAAATGAACAGTATTTCCTCCAATTCTGATTCACAGAGTGGTGGTTTAACCAGGAAGAACTGACTAGGCTATTAAACAATCACACATCTACCCCATATTTCCAAGCACAGGGCTTCTCATTTTTTTCTAAACATGTCCAATGGAGAGTTTTTTATTGTTTCTCCAGAAAAGTAACATCACATTTTAGAGGTAGAGGATCATTTTCTCTTCAACGTCCTGCCTTATGGACCAATAAAAATCTCTAGGCCTTTATCGAGGCCACGTAATTTCCCAAGCTGCTGTAGTTTCACTATAGCTTTCGTTAGGAGGGTGTAATGGAAAGAATATCTGACAGAATCTGGTCATGCTTAATTTCCTTCTGCATTCTGACTGGGTGGTCCTTTATGAGACAACAGGTTTTCAAATGCATTTTCCCCAGCTAAAAGCTCTGAATTGGATTGTCCCTTTTTCTCTTCTTCTAATACCAACTGCGCTCCGTTCTCTTTCCTAGGGTCTGGATAGGATACTTGGCAGAATTTACTGGGAAGGAAAGTGGAGGCTGTTTGCAAATTAAACTGGAGATAAAAGTGCCAAATATCCATTAAAAGGGCTCTTGAATCTCTCACCTGAGATGTCTGTTATACCTTCCTCCTCCAGCTTTGCTGAAGGATAGTGCTTTAAGCAGCTCTCCTCCCTAAAGAAGTTATCAGCTTAGGTTTAAATTACCTCTTGGGAGATAAATTCTCAAACTAGAGGCAACTTTGAATCATCATAACATGTCAAGGTCTGACACAGTTAGATAAGCATCAGTGCAATGAAAAGAAAGCTTTTTTTTTTTTTTCAACAAAATTGAAATTCAGAGCAAGAGACACAAAACACCAGGAAAAGACAAAAGAAACCTGCTATGGTAAGCAAAGAAGTAACCACTTTTCTAGGAGACTGTTTTTACTGCCTAAGTACACTGATGGACTCAGTCATCTTTCTGACCACTGTATTTAACCATACTCCTAATTCACTGAGCATTTCATATTTAACTCAAGTCAAAATGTAGATATAGAGTAGGATTTTCTTGTTTTCCATATTTAGGGATGAAACATTATCTTACATAATTCTAATCATTTATCAGTTTGGGGATGCATGGAATCAGAGAGGACTAACAGAATAAAATAGAGCTCTCAGAATTTTGTTGTCCAGCAAACATTACAAGACTCTTCTTTCTTCACTTAATTTGTCACTGATTGAGAGCGAAGTGAATGTGTATTCAAATACTTCAGGTGTGCCTAACAACTAAACAACCTAATTCCACAACTGTCCTATTAACTTTGAAATTTTAAGTATGTAAATATTCTATACAAGTGTCTAATACACATACGGTTTGGGAAATGTTCAGTTCTTTTCTCTTCATGAGAAAGGAAAACTCTTAATTCATAATCTCTCACTTGTGAGACCCATGTAGGATAGATATCTCATTTTTCTCATTCTAAAAATAACATTTTCTTTATAAGATAATATGGAACATACAGAAATGTATAAATAGGCTATGCTCTTCAATATAGTTACTTTCACACAATATTTGGTTTCTCATTAATAGAAGTGGTGTAATGAATAGGAGAGTAGGTAAGCTATTAAAGGTACAGAGGAGGAATCTCATTGGTATCATTGTAAATTATAACTACAAAGAGAAATCATCGAGATCATATCAGCTTAGAAAGAACAATCCTCCTCTATCCTTCAGTTTCCTCTTCTCTGCAGCCTCAGATTGTTTCCTCTACCAAGAGCTTCGGGAACTATAACCATTACTGCTTTTAACAAGGAAAAAACCCAAACTATAAAACAGGACAAAAGGACACAGATGGGAGTTGGCTATTAGTTTTTTACTTGACCTGAATTCAAACAGGAAAATAAGGTTTCCAGGGAAGCAGTAATCCACTAGCTTCTGGTAAATCATGGACTTCTGAAAGCTCCTCTATCCAAACCCCAAGTCTACGAAACCTTGGAAGGTAGGGCAGTGATTAATTCTATTGCTTTTAGAATGTTTAGTTGCCTGCAATCCCTCTGAAAGGCACCTTTGCAGTTTAACACTGACTTTCTCTCATCATTGTCACTATCTGATGCCTCGGTCAGCTAATTTGCAGACAACAGAGGGAGGCTGAGAAATTTGTCTAAGCTTAGACAGCTAGGTGTAGGCATTTGGACTCCAAGGAAGGTGAGAACTTTTAACTTCTTGCCAACTAATGACCATTGGGGCCACAGAGGCTCACTTCTGCACGGATGTGGTAGTAATTGCTCATCATTGTGTATGAGGAAGACAAAGCCCCAAATATCCACCCCACAAAAATTCAGATTAACTTTCTTTAAATCAGCCTTTAGCCCTGCAAGTATAGCCATCTATGATTGCTTTGAGAAGGCTCTACTTTCCCATAACCTCATGACTCTTGTTCAAGATGTTTCTAGGAGATCTTCACCAAGGTCTCCTTGCTTCACACATCTCTTTACATACTAGGGCCTTGAACCTTCAGATCATCTCAGGAAACTCTAATGTGCCTTCATCATCCAGCCATCATACTGCCTTGGAACATTTTTTTTAGACTATATGTTTTGCTAGGAAGTACCCTACGCTACATGTCACTAACTGTCTTTCTGAAAATGGTTTCAGTTACAGAACTCCTTCTATATCTATAGAGCTTTCCCTAACTGATTGGAATACAAGTAAAGAATTCACCCACGTCCATCTTGTCTAAAGCTACAACTAAACACAGAACTCCTTAATTCAAAAGGCAGCAGGATAGAGTGGAGAGAACATGGACTGAGAATTGATCGATCTTTGATTTGGAAAGAAAATGTTGAGTATTGGTTGTTACATTAATTGTGTGAAATTACTTTTAGCCTCAGTCCCTTAGATCTTTATCTAGACATAATACCATCTACCACATGTGATAGATTTATCTTTATTTAAAGATAATACCATGAATTAAATGCATGAATAATGTCCGATAATTGGCACTGAATAAATGTTGTCTTAACTCTATTCTGTAGAATACATTTAAGTCTTTTGCGTACATCCAATGTAATGTTGAATTTTGGCTTTTGTGGCAGTCATCTTGGATTGAGTTTTACAAAACACACAACCCCAACATCTCAGTGGCTTAACTATAAAGGTTTGTCTCTTATTTATGTTATATGTTCTTGCAGCCCTGCACCATTGCATTTTCATTCTGGGACCCATACAGAAGGAACAATCCCCTATATAAGACATTCCTCCTGTGTAGAAGAAAGAGAACACATGATGTCTGTTAAAGCTTCTGTTCAAAAAGGTCATGTATCACTTCACACATTCAATTGGCTAAAGCAAAGTCACATAATCAAGCTTAATATCAACTAGGCAGGAGGGGCAGTGGATATTTTGAAAAACAATACAATCTACTGCATATGTGTTTTTCTTAATTGTTTAATTTATGACCAAATGTTATACATGCTTACAATGTTAATTAATCCTTTAAACTTCTGGAAGAAGAAATATCGCAATGCGGTATTCATACTATAAAGCATATGCTACATATATTATAGATTTTATACTATAATTTCCAAAAGAGTAAGAACTAAGTCTATTCCCATTACATTGAACAACACCTATGCCACAGGCTCTTGGTGACATTTGGGAGAGTGGTCAACACTCAACATTACAGGCAGGTAGGAGGGCATCAGAAACACCATGGGCCCTGATCATCAATTAGGTGATTGTGTTTAGCTGCTTAATTTGAGGGCTATTCCTGTGGAGGCTCTTCTGCCATGACTCATCTGTAGGTGATAAAAACTACTTCAATGACTAATAGCATTCTCATTTACTTTATTACTTATTACTCTAGGAAGTCTACTTATATCATAATATTGGTATCAGAACAATGGAAGGAACAAACAGCAGTAATTTGAAGTACCAGGAAATAAGTTTCTCTATCCAGCTTCCAGATAAATTCACAGCATAGCCTCATATATTACCTGACAAATAAACACATGACTATACAAAACCTGTTTTTAATTTAGGACCATAATTTATTTAACGGATTCTCATTGATAAATATTTAAATACTTGTATTAGATATAATATAATTTGACCGTTATATAAAATACTGAAATAAGCATTCTTATAGTTGCTGTACAGCTATCTGCATCAGTATTTCTCGAGGATAAATTCCTAAATATGAACTATTGACTGAGGTGGTATGCATATTTTTAAGGTTTTTTATTTGAAGCCATCAGTCTTCACTATACCCGACTTTCTTGATGTCCTCACTTACCCAACTTCAATTCCATGACCAATCATTATAATCACTCCCTTGAACATATCCTTAAACCCTCCTCTCACTTCATCGTACAAGAGGAAAAACTATAACTCTTGTAAATCCAACTCTCTATGTACACTGCAAACCCAGGCAACTCCATATGGCTGGAGAAAAACACATAAACACACTGACTGGTCTCATTTTAAATTTATGACCACTAACTTCAACATGAAGTGAGTTGCCAGGCGATTATGTTAGGTGTCTCTGGACCATTCATTCTCCCATTATCCTCCTTCACTGTTTCACACCATTTTCTTTCCCCTCAACTTTCTACCTCCTCCCCAGTCCTTACACTCAGGTTCCAACTTCACTGTGAAAACTAAAGTAACCAGAAGAGAGATTGTTCATAGACTTCTACTACCACACCATTGCCTTAACAGTGAGTGCTCCCTTATGCTCCGTCTTCTCAGCTGTTACCAGAGATGAGTGGTTCCTGCCCCTATCTACTCCAAGGATATCACTCTAGCAATTTTGCTCTCTTGCTTCTACATTATCATTTTTTTTTCTCTCCGCTGCATCATTCCCATCAAAATGCAAACCGGCTATAACCCCCATCTTAAAAATAAAAGTATTTTCTCTTGACCGTTCTTCCCTTGCCAACCATCACTCCGTTTTAGCAAAAAATCTTTAAATACTTGTCTATATTCACAGTCTTCAGTTTCTCTCCTTCTATTCTCTCTTGTTATAATCTTACTTGAGGTAGAATTTGCGTACAATTGCATTCACCAATTCGATGAGTTTTGACAAATGTAAACAGTCATGTAACAACCACCACAACAAGATAAAAAACATTTCTTTATCACCCCAAAAATGTTCCCACATGCCTCTTTGTAGTCAATTCCTCTCCTCACCCCCAACTTCTGGGCACCACTGATCTGACTTCTGTAACTATAGCTTTCCCTTTTTAATAATTTTATATAAGTGAAATCATAAAGTCTATAGCCTTTTTTATAAGACGTCTTTCACATAGCATAATACTTTGTGATTTATCCACATAGTTGTTTCTTTTAATTGTTGAGTATTATTTCACTGTATTTATATACCACATTTTGTTATCAATTTACCAGTTGATGTGTATTTGATTTGCTGTCAGTTTTTGGCTATTATGATTAAAACTACTATGAAATTTCATGAACAAGTCTTTCTGCATTCATATGTCTTCATTTCCCTTGAAATACTTATGAATGCAATTGTTGGGTCATATAAAAGTATACGTTTAACTGTAACAGAAACTACCAAGCATTTTCCAAATTGGCTGTAGCATTTCACATTCCTATTAACAATTAGAATGAGAGTTCTAGTTGCTCCACATCTTTAACACACTGGATTTGTCAGCCTTTTTAATTTTAGGCTTCCTAGTGAGTTGCAGAGGTATCTCATGAAGTTTTTAATTTGCATTCATTTAATGATTCATGATATTGAGCATCTTTTCACAGGCTTATTTGTTATCATATATCTTCTTTGGTGAGATACCTCTTTAAACCATTCACCCATTTTTAAAATAAACTCGGTTGTTTTCTTGTTATTGCATTATAAGAGTTCTTTACGTACTCTGGATAAAAGTCTCTATTCTATCAAATGTGTGCATTGCAAGTATTTTTTCTCAGACAGTGACTTGCACTTTTATTTTTTAAAGATGTTTTTCGAAGAGCAAAAATTTTAATTTTGATGAAATCCAATTTATTATTTCTTTTTTTATTCAAACTCATTTACTTTGTCTAAGAAATCTTTATTAACCCAAGTTTTAAGATTTTTTTTCTAGAAGTTTTTCTTCTAGAAGCTATTTACTTTTAGCTCTTAAGTTAAAATCTATAATTCATTAAAAGTTAATTTTTGTTTGGAGGTGTCAAGTTTCATGTTTTTCCATCTATATGTCCAATTGCTTGATCATTATAAATGTTTTCTTATACTTTGTATTCCCAACTGTTACCATACATAAACAGTCCCAGCACCATTATTAAAAACTATTCTTTCTCTTTGAATTACCTTGTAAACTTTGTTAAACATCAATTGATTTATGTCTATACTTGTACCAATATCACACTCTTAATTTACTATAGTTTATATTAAGTCATGAAGTTAAGTAATATGAATTCTAAAACTTTTTTTTTCTCAAAATTATTTTGACTAGTCTAGATAATTTGGATTTTCAAATGTATTTTAGAATCAGTTTGTCAATTTGTATTTTTTTAAAAAGCCTGCTAGGATTTTGACTAGAACTACTTTGAATTTATAGGTCAACTTTTATTTGCAAGATACATTCTCTGAGGATAGGATTCTGGGTTTACAGGTGTTTTTTTTTTTTTTCTTTCAGCACTTTAAAGATGTTGTTCTGTTATCTTCTGACCTGTGTAGTTTCTAATATTGTCTGCTGTCATTCTTTAGTTCTCTTTAGGTAATACATCTTTTTCCCCTGGGAAAAAAGATTTTTCTCATTTTCACTGGGTTTCAACAATTTGATTATGATGTGCTTTAATGTGGTTTAATTTATGTTTATTCTGCTTGGGGCTTCTTGATCTTTTGGATCTATGGATTTATAATTGCTTCTTTGAAGGCCTGGTAATTTTTAATTGGATGCAGAATCGTGAATTTTGCTTTATTTTCTACTGGATTTTTTTATATTCCTTTAAAGATTGTTGAATTTTTTTTCTGACATCTAATTAAGGTACTTGTGAATCATTTTGATTCTTTTGAGGCTTGATTTTAAGCTTTGTTAGGTTGAGTCCAGAACCACCTTTATTTTGGCAACTAATTTCGTTTTATCACTGAGGCATGGCCCTTCCAAGGACTCTAACCAATGTATTATGGGATCTCTCCATTTTGATTAGTGGGATCCAGCACTGTGTGACCTCCAGGATTTTTTCTGGCTATTCTTTTCCCAGCCTTGGGAGG
>NW_006436664.1:4565864-4574152 GCF_000325575.1 Pteropus alecto
TTTATGTGCATCAGTGCTCAGCCGGACTCAAAAGGACTCCTCTGTTCATCTCCAGAGCTTTTTCTCTATGAAGCACCCTCCTTTTCAGTACTTTGCCTTATAAATTGTAACCATCTTAGTATCCTCAAACTTTGATCTTATTCTCTTTAACTCAGTGGGAATGTTGGGTTCTTCAGGTTCCCTTTTCCTGCAGTGTAGACTGAAACTGGCTCTGAACAGTAGTCTAGAAAATTCTAAAGCTCATTTATTTCATTTGTTTCCCTCCTCTCAGTCATCACAGTGCTATGCTGCCTATTGTTCAATGTCTGAAAACCATGGTATCATCTATTTTATCAAGTTTATTGTTGTTTATAGCTGAAGGGTAATTCCTATTGCCGCTAATTCTTCATGGTCAAAGGAGAAATCCCGCAGTCTCTTGTAAACTTACTCTAATAAGCTTTTTCTCCACAATTCTACTGAAACTCTTCGCATCAAGGCCACCAGTGATTTCCAGACTGCTAAATCTAATATGACGTGTATTTAAGATTCACAAAAGACTTCTAACTCTCCTTCAGAACTCATAAAACTATAGATGACAAAAGTAGGGTGACGTGTAAGAGCACTAAATAAAATTGAATAGCACTTTAGGTCTAAATAAAATGAGTCATGGATTCTTAAGATTTTGTTAGCCTGGGGCTTACCTAGGTAAAATGCAACTTGTTTTAAATTAGACCTGGGATTTTGTTTGTATTCAGGTGTGTAAAGACTACAGATCAGAGGACAATTGCCATTGAAAAGGTAGTTTGTTAGTCACTGTTTTCAAGAGTGAGGCATGTCACACCACATAGAGTAGCACCAGGGTCATTCAGGAGGCAGAGGAGAAGAAAGCATGGGCAGGACCTTATTATGGTTTTTGTTTAAAGAAATGAACTAGACAGGGCAAGCAGCTGATCGGAAATAGTACTGGCTAGCTTGAACAATTTCAATAGGCTCTGGGATATAGGGAGGTCTCTAGTTGTCCAGTGCCTGGTCCTGGGGTGATTAACTCAGAGGGATATTGCCTCCTGTAGTGCAGGAGACAGAGGAGGTGGTTTGGCATATGGGCTCTGGATTGGTTGATTTGCATATGGAAGGCATGCTTGTAAGCAAGTTGTTTGCTATCTTTAAGAATTAGCTAACCTTGGGAGGGGCAGTCCCTCCCCTGTCCACCAGGTTCCAAGATGTCAAAGCATTATAAAATACAGATAATAAAAAAAAATATTAATACACAACAATAAGAAACTGACCTATCTCACAGGGATTCATCTTCATCAGGGAATGAGAGAGGGAAGATATAATGATTCCTAGGAACTTGGGTTCAGTCTTGGGTCCAGCGGCCAAGTATCCAAGCACTGTAGCATATAGGCCACCATTTTCTCTCAGCTGGGTTACTACAGTCTCATCCTTGCTTCTAGCTTACTTTCCTTCTTCATACTGTATTCACAATGATGTTTATATGATACATGTCTGATCATATTGTTCATCTGCTTCACACCCTACAATGCTAGCCACTACCTGTAGAATCAAGCCCAAACTTCCTGAGATATAGCTATTACTCAGTTTCATTTCTTGCCGTGAGCCACTCCCCTCCCAATGCCCTACACTTATCAAATCCACTATGTACACAAGCATGCACACACATACACACACCCAGTATAGGTGGTTATACTAAATTTCCCCCAGTTCTTTAAAGATATCAAGCTCTTTGTTTTAATTATTCACACTTATTCCCTCTTGTTTCATTTTCAAAGGATCTTTCAGACCTTGATTCAAACGTATCCTCAAAGAGGTTTTTCCTGACCGTCTCCCAATCCCAGTCAGTTTCAGGGCAACTGCTCAGTCTTCACAGAGCACTCTGCTTCCCTAACCCAGCTCTAAACACACTTCTACATTTGCCTATTTACTTCTCTCACTTGCAGTGAGAACAGGGACCATATGAATTATGTTCACCTCTGTATTACTAGCACCTTCTATGTTCACCTCTGTATTACTAGCACCTAGTATGCTTGGCACATGACAATTTTGCAGGAAATACATATAAAATGTATATGAATGAATGAAGCATTAGGCCTCTGGGACCAGGCCTAGGTGGTGCAGGGATGAGACTTAGGTATTTTCAGAGGGATCTGAGCGGAAACATTTGTTTGAGCAGTGCCTCAGGCTTCTAATACTTTTTCACTGAGATGACTGGGGTTGGGCTTGGATTGGGGAGATTATAAACCTTCATTCCTGACCCTAAATTAGAACCAACCTGGTCTCCAGGGAAAATAAATACAGAATTTCTTGTGAAATTTCTTCTCAATAAGTTCACTCAGCGTCATTTAGTTGTTTAAGCCCAAACAAGTTAATACACCCATCTGCAATAGTGAGTGCTTTGATCTTAAACTGATTTAAAATGATAACAGGGATGACTACATGATGAAGAAGATGAGTCATAAGAAATCCAGTGTTGTTAAGAAACAATAAAAATTCTAACTTTATAAACTCTGAGATGTTCTTTTTTTCAACATTAGATTTAGGTGATGAATATTACATCTCCATTTTTCCAAACCTATAACTTAAGCCATATTTTCCAGAGAAAGATAAAGTTATAAGAGATTTGAGAAAGAAATGCCCAAAGGATAAAAAAAACTTTCTACAGAAAAAGAAGTTACTCGAACACCTACAAAGGGAAAACAGGTGAAGGGGAGGCTGTGGGGGAGTTAAGTATCTGTGGTCCATTTGATTGAGGTCTGGACTAGATGAGTGGGCCTGAAATTGCAGCAGGATGCCTTAGGCTGGACAGCAGGGAACATGAGAGATGAGGGACTCAACTAACTCTCCCCGCCCCCCCATCTCTCTCTCTCTGTCACACACACACACACACACACACACACACGCACACACACACACACACAAGTAGATCAATTTATATTTAATTTGTTTAAAAGTGGCTCCATTCAAAAGAGAAGAGGGTACGCCAGACCACTTTGTGAGGCAATTTCAAGCACTAAATAACAGATTTTTCTTCTTCCTCTAGAAGTTCCTTTTGCAAAAGAAGAGGACCCTAGATGGTTTGATTTCTCCTATTTAGAGCTATGTCAGCATTGTTTTTTCCACTTCAAGGAGACATTTTCAGAAGTTGTGAAAGTAGAGTGGAAGTTACTGATAGCCTCAACACCGCCATCAGAGAAGCAACCATGCTGGTATGTGTACTCTCTGTACAGTAAATTAGGAATAGGTGGTGGGAATGGGTGGAGGAGTCACCAAGAGTGGAGGTGGGGGTGGGTGGGGTTTTTCCTTGTCGTTATGTATGAACAAGAATTTAGGAAAGATAAATTTCACTGTAAATATTTACTGTCAATCCACTAGCACCAGCCAGAGCTAGGACTACTGGATTTCAAGATAAAGGCAGATTTAAGTGAAAATAATTTAGGAAACGACTTGCTAAAAGTTAGAGGATTACTAGGGAAGCTCAGGCAAGGATTTGTGGGTTTTAGATAGTTGGGTTAGAAAACCACTTGGTAAAGTCCTTTCCAAGTCTAAGATTCTGTGATACTATTATTTGTGTGTGTGTGTGTGTGTGTGTGTGTGTGTGTGTGTGTAGGGCACACTGGGTGTAAAGTGCCAGCTGCAGCTGTTTATTACTCTGAGAATTACCCTTCTCTGTGCTGTGGCTTTCCACTCCACAAATTCCCTCTCTACTAACACTGCATCTGTAGCAGCAAGAGAGGTTTTACAACCTGCCCTGACCTTTTTGTTGCTAACGTTGTTTAGTGTGGGATGGAGTGGGAAGCAAGGGAAAGGGACAGAAGTGTCCCAGCTGGGAACAACCCCCTAGGAGGGAGCACATATCCTACCTAGAAAGGCCCACAATTCTCGGATCTGTTTTCCTATGATGTATGAAACGCCCCAGCTGCAGGAAGTCAAAATTCTACTGTTTAACTATTTAATGCCTTTTTTCTCTAGTTTATCCTATGCCTCCAGTTTTGTTTTCCATTGTTATTGTAAGTTTTTCTGGCTCACTCCCTGAGTTTTTAGGATTTGAATTTCTCTCTGGCCCTTGGACTATTCCACAATACTTATTTTCAGTTGTTTTTTTCTTTCTAGCCTATGTTAGCAAAATTAAGATTTTGGATAAATGTGTCGTCAGGTCATAAAATGTGTGGCTATCATATATTTATCTATCTGTGAATTCTTTATTTAAAAACTAAAGTGATTATTGTATAAAATCATAGAAGCACAAAAAGAAGTGT
Organism: Pteropus alecto; assembly: GCF_000325575.1. Classification (NCBI taxonomy): domain Eukaryota; kingdom Metazoa; phylum Chordata; class Mammalia; order Chiroptera; family Pteropodidae; genus Pteropus; species Pteropus alecto. The sequence goes on from NW_006436664.1 coordinate 4,570,118, forward strand.
CAAATAGTAAGTCATTTAAAAGCTAAGTGACAGCCAGTTGTATTTTTCTGGTGGCAAATGGAAAGTGAACTGATTTCAGAATAAAGAAACTTGGGTTCAAATAGATGTCTATTATTTCCTGACTTCAGACCCTTAACAGCTTAGTGAAATTGAGATGAGAGCTAAACGTGGCTGCATGTGGAAGGGTTTACTGAAAGTAGCTACCAATAAAGGGTAAGAGACTTTCGCACTGAATAATCAGGAATTGGAGTATTATGGTTTTAAAAATGCCTGCACATTTTCTCTCTGTCCCCACCCACACCACTGCTGGCAAATACTAAATCTTGAAAAAGGAAAAAATATAAAGGGGGGGGAGGGACTATATTGAATTGGATATTGCTTTATTTAGAATAGCCTTTAAGATAGGTGATAATTTCTATGAAATAAAAGTTTTCTAGAGCATGAATGCAATAGGATGAAAAGACTGAATCGTTTTTATGAAAAATCAAACTCCTCTAAGGAAGCACTTCATTCTCTCCAACAAGCAAGACTCTTGTACCTGCGCTGTCCTCCTCTGCACCAGAGAGCTTCAACCCCTAGAGGGCAGCACGCCCTCAAAGAAACTCAACCCTGGGCCCAATAAGAAGCCATTTAAATGGCCAATTTAATGGTCTTCTTGAATTGTTTCTTATCCACCTTAAAAAAGACCCTCGGAAATCTCATTGGAAACACTATCAAGAATATATGAGTATTGTCAATTTCTAATGACCGCCACAGAAGTGTGTTTTATTGACACCATTATCAAATAAATAGCATAACCTATACCTGGAGAATTAAGAAATCTGGTGAATCCGAGGTACCCTTACTGAAAGAACTCTGCTCAGGAGGAAGCCCATCTGGTTGCTTCTTTGAAAGTGATTTCCTGTCACAATCTCTACTCTGCTGCCTCTCTTCAAACCTCAGGTGACAGGCGAGAGGTAGAGGTTCCTGCTCTTCCTTGTCCCACCCACTGGCCTCCTTTGCTTTACTTCATTCTCAATCCATTAAGGGCATGAATGCTTCAAGCACTTGAGACTGGGTTCTTAGCTGCCCTTCCTTGGTTTCTAGGATTCACTTTTGCTTTCCTTCACTAGCATCTTCGTCACTGCCTCATGCACAATGGAGAAGACACAAGCATCATCTATACCCAAACCACAATCCCCCAATATACAACAAAGCCCATTGCACACATTCTTCAGAGACTCCAGGCCAGCTTCACCCCAGGCTTCTTGGACTCATCTTGCTGTGTTTTATACCTGGGGTTCCAACCTGCTCCTTCAGAATCTGCTCTCTTTTTAGAAGCTCTGGGTTGTGATCCAGGCTCCACCACTAATTAAGACCTCGTACTTCTAATATGCAGAATGAAGGATGGTGCCAAGCATCTTCCCCCATGTTCTAGAGAGGCAGATATGGGTTACCAGTCACTTTGGTGCCAAAATCATCTTGAACAAGGTAACGTAATTTCTCTTATTAATAGAGACACATCAGTGAAGTTTCTATACTAATTCTGGTCTGACTTATGGATTTGGGGTGACTCTGTCTTTTTCTCAAAAGATTTCTGAGTTTAGGTAGATAAAACAGTTTTTATGTATAGTATGTTGTCAAAACAGGACACTAGAGCTGTTTTTTTTAAAATGAAAAATAACCTTTCCAATATTGAAAAGCAGTATCCATTAATTCAATCGAACATTATTTTCATAAGCAAATATGTTTGAAAAAATTAGCAAGTAAATGCATAAATAAATTACCTACATTGAAAGCTGTTACTGGCAGATATGATAACATGTTTCCTGTTAACTAGTTTACATTTCTTTTGAAGTGAATTTCTGGCTGACAGTGTTTATGTCACAGATGGTACCCTCACCTGCTTCATTAAGGCCTGTTTAGAATACAGTTCTAATGCAGGTTTTATTCCATGTAAAGCCACCTAGAGATAATTTTAAATGATCATATCGACTAACAAACACGTAATCAAGAAGCTCTTAAAATTTTATTAAAATTCAGGTCTGTCACCATTAGCAAACCTGCTTCATTAACATATTAATAGATAATGTTCCTACTCATAATTAGTGTGTATTTTCTTTGCATCATTGTAGTTGAAAAAATTCAGGTGGAGTTTGATCGAAAAGTTGTTTTTTTTTTAAATTTCCGCCAACAAAGCACCTGGGGAAAACAACTGAGGCTCTGGACCATCATTACCGTTTTAATCATCTGCTTCCTCCTGCCCACAATTTTCTCTCCTTAAACTCCATCTTATCATTGCTTTTTGCTGTATGAGCCCACTATAAATTAAAGATATGAGAAGCAATGAACTACATGCAAATGGGTAAAGATTTGGCCCACTCACTAAAGGATGAATGCTACCTTTAAGAGAAACCCCAGATACAAAAATATTTTTATTTGTAGTTTGAGAGAAGCAGAAACATTAAACCTGAAAAGCTCATTTTTTTCTTTAAAATAAAAATATTTTAAAACCACTTGTTCAAAATGTGAGTATATAGAACAGATAATAGAACCCATGTCTATGTTTCTATTAAAAGAGTGACATCCATTTTAAGGAACCGTATTTTATAGAGAGGAATAATTCAGAGAGCCATCTAGGGAGGTTGTTTATTTTTTAATGACCAAAACATTAGATTAAATCTGTAACTTAGATCCTTGGAATAAAGCCACATCGTTATTTTGAAATATTCCCACCAAAGCGATGTACTAGTAGTGATACATTAGCAAAAAAGAAAAAAAAATGGAATTAGTATTATCTCTTAAGGTTACAATTTCATCTTAAATACAAGGGAAAATGATATTTACACTAAAAATAGCAATTATCTTCTAATATAGTTTAAAGAATTAGTTAAGACTATGTACCAAAACTGTTCCGAAGCCATACCATTCTGTGACATTAGAGCTCATCTGTCACATGAGGCAGAAGCTGCTCACGCATTCTAAGCATATTGGAACCGCTTGTAGGGTCAGAGAATTCAGTTTTACTTATAAAGAGTACACTTTATAGTCCTGCTGCACTTTAGGTAGAGCTTCTAGTGTCTTAGATCTCAGAGAACACCTGTTTGCCCCACTCAGGAGCAGATATAGGCCCAGAGAAGTTCAGCGACTCTCTCTAGGCCTCTCAGCTTGTTAAGGGCAGGATTGGGGGAAAATATTAAAGCCTTCTGATTTTTTTTTTAAACCACATCTCTAAGGGAAGAAAAGAAATGATACCTATGAATTATTAAAGAGCTGTAACATGCTGGCTGTGAGGGGAGAGCAAATTGAACGTGAACACAAAGAATATTTTCATCTTCCACCCGGGACAACAGCTAGATAAAGGGAGGATTGAAACAGTCTGAAGACTTAGGCGGGGCGGTCAGGAGAGGTGCTGCCTTTTTGTCCTTTTAACAGTGTGATCCTGAACTAGTATTTCTACATTGATGAATTAAACTTACAGCATTTAGTATAGCACTGTCCTCTAGAACTTTCTGCAGTGTTAGAGAGCTGTACTGTCTAGTTTGGGAATCACTAGCCACATGTGGCTACTGAGCACTTAAAATGTGGTTAGTGCAGCTGAGGAACTGAATTTTAAATTTTATGTAATCTTAACTAATTTAAATTTAGATAACCACATGTGGCTGGTGGCTATTGTATTGGACAGCACCAATTTTCTAAATCCCATGGAAGAGTTAGATTCTGATCATGTCAGTGAGCTAGAGACCCCTGGTGGAGGGGACTGTTATCTGCAGGACTCGGAGCACAATTTATTAATAAGAGGGTGACTTTTTTTCTAAGATGCAGATATTTCAGGATTGTTCACATATTTTGATGCTAACACCATGACTTAATGTAATATGCAAATTATCTAGGCGTTAACAGAATTGAATAATGAAGAATTCAGGGATTAAACTGATTCATGTTCACTGTGGTGATATCAAGTTTCTATTATTAGCTTACTAAATAGCACACTGGCAGGACAGTGAAAACTGGCTTGAAATACTGAATTTTGGTTCTCTGTCATGAATAATAAAA
>NW_006436664.1:4577523-4601809 GCF_000325575.1 Pteropus alecto
CTCTTAAACTATCAGATATATGTTTATATCTCATAAAAAATGTAAGATGGACACTAATATTCTTACTTTTTAAATAAAATGTTAAACTATCTTATTCTAAATAGCGCAGATGATTGGAGACAAAAATGAGATTAGAGCCCCAGATTTTAAAATTCCAGTGCTCAATTATGCAGCACCTTACTGTTTTAAATTTTCCTCAAATTATTTGACTACATACCTAGAAAATCAATAAGACTCTGTTATCATTTTAGTACTGAGAATCCTGCATGCCAGGGAAATTCCCAGTCCTGGGCAACTGTACAGGTGCTTATCCTACAAAAGCTCTTCTCGCTTATAAAGTAAGACAAACATAACAGTAATAGGAAAAAAAAAAAAGGGCAAAATGACAGAGCCATAACTCTGATGAAACTTTTAATGTGAAGAATCATTATCAGCTTGACTAATTTCTAATACTTTGAATTATAGGTAGCACTATGTGAAACATTTATTATGGGTCCCTGTTGAGAAAATCAGTGAAGTATATACATGAAATTGCCAACTTTACTGACAGGGATATGTGACAAGTGGAGATTTCAAATAAATAATAATTATTTATAAATAACCAAGTTTAATAAATTTGTTCATTATTTTTTTCTGTCTCTGAGCACATTAGCTGTCAAATTGCTAAAAGCTAGCTAGTTAACTAGTTAGATGAGTGAAATCAATCTATGCCAAATTCCCAACCTTGAATTAGAAAAATATCATTCCATTTTCTTTCTCTATTATTTTTACCTACTTAATTTTTGGTCAACTATATTTAGTTAGTATTCAAGTAGGAAAAATTATAAGAAAAAAGATTGATCCTTAAAAATCTGAAAATTTTACATACATTATCATAGATTTTAAAGAGATTCTTTCTTCCTTTGAATCATTAAATATTCAACTAGCTCTATACTGAAACCCAGCAGTGGTAGAGTAGAAAGCTCATACTTTAGAGTCAGTTTTTAATGGCTGTGTGATTTGGGACAAGTTACTTAGCCTTTCTGATTCTAGTTTGTTCCTCTATAAAAGTGTCTATACTTCCAACCATCTCAAAGAACTGTGTGAGAATCAAATGACATTGTTATAAATTGACTGGCAAGTGAAAGATTCTCAAGAACTCATAATGGCAAGTGCCACAATTAATAGCAAAACAAACTAGATGACGTTAAGATGCAGTTAGAAATACCACTGAATCAGTAATCAATATTTCAAATAAGATGAAACTTGTCATTTACTAACTTGACCTTAAAATATACACTCATCAACTCTGACTTACAGTTTCTTCATCTATAAAATGGGAATAATTTATCCCTGTGTACCTGAAAGGATTTTGAAGCTCATTTTGAACCTCATTTTGAAGTTCAAATGAGATAATATTCATCAAAGTGCATTGAAGTTTGCGGTCCCAAATCTCTGGTTTACAATTTTAAAGAAATATAGAGAAAACTGTGATTACTAACAAGAGGTTTCAAAAAGCCTTTATTAACTTTTTTTCTTTATCTTTTAATTGTAAAAAGTAAAATAAGATGCACCTGCAAAGTAAAGAAAGGACTCCCTATCCATATGATGCTGGGTTTCCTAGCAATAGGAAACATACCCTCATGTATCTTTGTGTCCACACATTACTTATGTCCTACACTTTGTTTCCCATACCCATCATTGAGACACCCATGATCTCCAAGCTTGGCCCTTATTTAGCTATTTTGTTCCCTCCCAACCACAACAGGGCTCCTAGCCACCAGCCCAGTTCCTTGTCCCTTAAACGGGTCCCTGACAGGGCCAGCTACATAATTTGCACTGCCCACTGCAAAATAAAAAAGCCAGACACTTTGTTCAAAAAGCAGGAAAACAGTGCCGCTCAAGGTACTAAATATGAAACATTAATAAACCAAGCAGTCTTACTATATGAGCCAACAACTGAGCTTCTTTCTATTTACCCGAAGGAGACAAAAACTTATGCCACACAAAAATCTGCACATGGATATTTAAAGCAGCTTTATTCATAATTGCCAAATCTTGGAAGCAACCGAGATGTCCTTCAGCAGGTGAGCTGATAAATAAACTGTGTTATATCCATACAATGAAATATTACTCAGCAATAAAAATATGGTTACGAAGGAGACTTGACCTTGGGTGATGAACACACAATGCAATATATAGATGATTTATTATAGAATTGTATACTTGAAACCAATGTCACCCCAATAAATTTTTTAAAAAATTATTTTAAAATGATCTATCAAGCCATGAAAAGACACAGAGGAAATTTAAATGCATATTAATAAGTGAAAGGAGCCAATCTGTAAAGACTACATACTATACAATTCCAATTATATGACATTCTGAATGAGGCAAAACTATAGAGATAATAAAAAGGTCAGTGGTTGCCAAAAGTTAGTGGGTTGGTAGAGCTGAATAAGCAGAGCACAGAGGGATTTTAGGGCTGTGAAACTTCTTTGTGTGATACTATAATGGTGGATACATGTTGTTAATTTGTCCAAACCCATAGACTGTACCACAAGAGTGAACCCTAATGTATACCATGTACTCTGGGTTATAATGATGTGTCAGTATAGTTTGATCAATTATAACAAATGTCAAATTCTTGTGGGGGATGTTGATAATAGGGAAGGCTATGCATGTGTAGGGGTAGGGGATGTATGAGGAATCTTTGTACCTTCCCCTCAATTTTGCTGTGAACCTAAAACTGCTCTAAAAAGTAAAGTCTATTTAAAAAAATGGAAGATGGAATTGTCCCGTCTTGACAAATTTTACCCACTATTCTTCCTTGGGTAGATTGTAACTACATCTTATATTTGTTACTGATTTATCACATTTCTCCCAAGAGGCCATGGAATCTTTCAGCACTAAGATTTCACTATCTAGCATCCGCAGGGAGGCCTTCATTACCCTAAGCTGTTTTAATTGTCCAAGGAAAAATATTCTATCCTCTACCTTTTCTAATTCCTCTATCCAGAGCATTTTTCCTCAACTAATATTAATATCAAGCAACCCTATTTATGAATTAATGGTCAATTCTACTGTCTGTTTGTTTAAAACTGTTACCTTTTTATTCAAGTCACTATGGCTTGATTGAAATACACTGGTGTATGTGCAGATTTTATGACTTATTCTTTTAATAGTAACTATATCTCATTTCTTACATTTTTTTCAGCAGAGACTTAAAAGCAGACATTCTCACCTGAAAATAAAATAAAATTATATATTGTTCTTTAAAAAAATCAGTGGAAGAAATGAAGAACCGATACATGATCCAACATGGCCAAATCTCAAAAACATTATGCTAAGTGAAAGAAACCAGACACAAAAGACCACATATTGTTTGATTTAATTCATATGAAAAACCCAGAATAAGCAAATCTATAGAGATAGAAAGTAGATTAGTGATCGATTAGGGCTGGAGATGAGAAATGGGGAGCAACTACTAATAGATAGGAGGTTTCTTTTCAAGTTGATGAAAATGTTCTAAGATTGGATTGCTGCATTGGCTAAACAACTCTGTGAATATACTAAAACCATCAAATTATACATTTACAATGGGAAATTTTTATGGTATGGAAATTTTCTCCAACAAATTGGTTTAAAATAAAATCAATGGATATGAGCCTCCGTTGGACATATATATCTATTTCTAACGCTCTCTCTTTTTCTCTTTCTTTTTGTAACTTCCTATTTTAGCCTTCCAGAGTAGCTTTCTAAAACTCAACCTGTCACTTTAGAACCTAGAATATCCTAAATTTTCTTTAAAAAAAGCATTAAATACATGAAAAATATGAACAGAGGCAATTACTAAAATATAAAATTGTGATTTATCTTATGGAATCTGCCCTAATTCCTTTAAATTGACAAATTTGCCTAATAAATTTTAAGTATGCCTATATGTATGGAAGGTTTATTCATGCTCTTATAAAATTTCACTCGCTTTATGAAAAACGTCTAAACAGAGGTAGAGAAGGGACATGGCCCAATAGGGCCACTGCTATGGCCTGAATATTGTGTCCTCCCAAAACTCATACATTGAAGCCTGATCCCGAATGTGATCATCTTAGGAGGTGAGGCCTTTGGAAGGCGCTTAGGTCGTGAGGGTGGACTCTCATGAATGGGATTAGTGAGAAGAGTCACACTAATAAGAAGAGTCACACAAAGCTTGCTTCCGCTCTCTCTGTTCTCCATCAAATGAGGATACAAAGAGAAGATGGCCTTCCTCAAACCAGGAAACAGGCCTTGCCAGAAACCAGATTTGTCGGCACCTTGATCTTGGACTTTCCAGCTTCCAGAACAGTGAGAAATAAATGTTTATTGTGTAAGCCACTCAGTTTGTGGTCTATTTGTTCTAGCAGCCTAAACTAAGACCGCTGCTGAGTAGGAGTACTGGGGATGCAAAGCCAGAGTCCCCCAGGGTTCACACTGGGACAAAGTTGCTTCCAGTATCAAAACTTTGGCTACATAAGCAGTCCCTAAACACATATTATTTGTCTGGCTGCAGAGACTAAAGTGAAAAAAGCAGCAGAAGAAAGCTAAATTAATAATAACTGCCATTATTGGTCAGCACTATGGATCTGGCAGGCACTGTGCATATTCAGTTAATCCAAACAACAATTCTATGGGGTATTATTATCTCTAAAATATAAATATAGAAACTGAGACTCAGAGAAGTTAAATAACCTGCCCAAGGCCTCACAGTTAGTAAACTAATCTCCATATACGTAATGTTAAAAAGATATCAGACTTCTCATTGAAGAACCCCCCAAAATTACTTGTCCATCCTAAATCCCAGGGAATAGATGGGACCTGCAGTTCCATTTTGGAACCCGCTAATTGTATGGTATAGAACTGAAACTGGTGTTATCATCAGTGATGTAGTTGTTTCCTTTGTATTTGCTTGTTCTGTTCTAGATTGCTGAGTCTCTTCCCCAGGAGTATAAAAATGCACTTTAGATCTTTAACTCATAACAAACGGAAATATATTTCTTATTTTAAACTAACCCCTGGAGTGCTGCGATTTGTCCATCTTTGATCAAATGTTCTTCCCAAGCAGTCTGATTTTATGAATTTTCCTGAGCTGTGTTAAATGGCATCCCATTAGCATCAACATGAATGGGAAGCGAGGGGTGGGCTCGGCACAAAAGCATGACCTCTTATTAGTTGCTATTCTGATACTTTATTTGTCAGCACTAATTCAATGGCAGGGCGAGAAGGCTCATAGGAGATTATGTACAAAGACTATGCTACATTTTACAGCCTTTCTCAAGCCATCAGGGTGAAGAATTGACTGCTACTTGCATCCATAATTATATGTGGCATTTTGGCTCTGTAATTAAATTCAAAATAAATCACATGCAGCAATTTGTTAAATTTAAATAATGTTACAAAAAAATAAAAAGATCAGTGAATGAAATGAGCTTCTGAACTTAGGGATATGATTTGAGGAAAAACTGTCATTCATTCAAACTAGCAGGGTTGGCGGCTGTAAAAATAAACTCAGTAACACTTAACTCTGCTGAATCTAGGATGTGATGAGGCCATTAGAATCTGTGCCATTGGACTGGATTATACAGGAAACAACTGCAATAAACCCTCGTGTACAGGAAATTCAAAACTATAAGTTCAAAATAAGGACTGTTCATAGACTGGTTTCAATTTATTTTCCAAATGATTTAAGGTCTTTCAAGAATTACACTTAATATTTATTAAAATTTAGTGGGATTTTCCCAGTCTTTTAGAATAAGCTGAGGTACAATGAAGAGATTTATCCAAATCAGTATTAGAACTAGGATAAATCAAAATAACTATATGTAACAGCAACAACAATACTTCAAGCTTGCTGAATATTTTCTGGTTAAAAAGCACTCTCGTACATTAAATAAGTACACGTATCCCAAGAGAGTTTAGAAAAAGCCTTTAGATTTGTGGTCACTTTAAGCTATTAAGCTGCTCACTGTCAGCTGAGGGAGACAGACAGAACCGGACAGGGTGAATTGGGTAGCCCAGGCCTAAATTTACCCAATGAATATGATGGACAGTAGGACAGGAGTTGATAAAGGGATTTTTCCCAGTGTTGTCATAGAACTTCAAGACCCAGAATCTGGACACTGGGCAGGGATGATGTGGCTGAAGTTTCACTCTATGTGGTGGAACACAGTGTGCTGATGTGGCTAGAGGTATAAAGGTCTTCACTTCTCTGGTTGGCTGGAATACTAACCAAAATAATTTTTCCATTATCCTTCCGGGTTCTTGGCTGAGACATCCCTGTAATAAAAGATAGATTAACAAGAGAAAAATATAGAAAAGTTTAATAACATGTATACCTCCTGTATACATGAGAGAGGCTCAGGAAAACTGAATGACTCTCCAAAATGACTGAAATCACCACCTTAAATATCATCTTCAGCTGAAGACAAAAAAAACATGTTGAGGGCTGGTGAAGTTATGGGAGGTTACCAGAAAAACACAATAAAGAAAGATAAGGTTGTCATGCAGATTTAGGTCCTTGCCTTCCTCACTGATAAGAGTTTCCAGAGATAAGGTCATCCCCCTCCTCAGGGCCAGACATCCTTACAAATGGAGATTTTTTTTTTTTTTTTTTACAAGGGTAACTTCTACCTAGCTTCCTGAGCTTCTTATATGTCAGCTGTTTCTTAAAATTAACCAGCTTAAAATAATCCTTGTGCCAAAGAGACATATTTTGGGGTGACAAGTTCTGTTCCCCTATAGCTCCTGGGCTACAAATCTGTAATGCAGCGGTCCTAAACCTTTTTGGCACCAGGGGCCTGTGCTCCTATTGTTACCGTTAGGGGTGACTTGATGGGGCGGGGGAGGGAGGGAGTAACAATGCAGAAGTGCAGTTAGCATTTTTCCTAGATTCTTCCCTACCAAGGCAGCAAAGAATTATAGGCTAGCGAGATTTAGAAGTAAGATTTATTAAAAGTATATTTTAGAAGGAGATGGGCCATGCTAAGACATGCTGTAGCCCTGTGGAATTTGGGAGGTGAAAATATAAAAGAAATAAAAGACAGAGTACCCTCCAAGAGGGGAGAGAGAAGTCTGCAGTTATATTAGGGCTGTGATGGGTGGTTACAAAAGCGTTCTTAGGTGATTGGCACTTGGCTGCTAGATAACTCTTTGTTTAGTGGGCATATGCTTACCCAGAATTCAGTCCGTTGTAATTAGATTCATGAACTTCCAGGCATAAACATGGTATCATAATGATGGTAAAATAAGGCTGAGGTTGTGAGCAGATCTGTTACCAGATTAAACCAGCTATAGATTATGGCCTTCCTGTCCTTTGTCTCTGGGGACGCAGTGGAGATTCTCTAACTACCAATAAGGTGTTCTTTGGGCAGTCTTTAGGCTGGTCCCCAGTTTCTTTGTTCCTCTGTTGCTCATGTCTGACTAGCTACTTAACACTATGAGAATCTAATACCTTATAATCTAAGGTGGAGCTGAGGTGGTGATGCTAGCATGCTGGGGAGTGATGGCAAATACAGATAAAGCTGGGCTGGCTCACCTCCTGCTGTGCAGCCAGTTCCTAACGGGCCACAGTACAGGTCCATGCCAGGGGGTTGGGGACCCCTGCTGTAGAGCCTGTTATTGTACTGAATATTGTGAGTAATTGTAACGCAATGGTAAGTATTTGTGTAATGCATTGTGCTACGTCATTAAAATGGCTGCTAAGTCACTAAGCAATAGGAATTTTCAGCTCTATCATAATGTTATGGAACCACTGTCATATATGCAATTTGTATATGTGACCCAAAATTTTGTTGACCAAAATGTGGTTATGCAGCACATGACTGTAAAAGGAAAATTGGTACCTGGAAGTGAGGTGCTGTTGTAACAGAACCGTGTGGTATTTGGTAATGTCAACACAAGAACATTCAAACCTGTAGAGAATTTTTATGAGTTTATTTGAGCCAAAACTGACAACAATGCTGGGAAACAAGATCTCAAATGCTTGGACAATGATAGTTTTTCAGTTTCTTTTATACTTTGGAATTAAGGAGAGAACATAAGGAAGATTACATGAAGGTGGGAGAAAACAAATTGGATTATAAGATAGTTAATAAGATTAAGTGCTCTCTTGAGGGTAGTTACACTTCTAAGGGGTCTGAAAAAGAGGCATTTCAAAGGTGTGTTAGCCTAGACGCGCAAAAACAATGAACAGGGCTTGCTTAAGGCAAAGATAAATTTTTTGCTAAAGGGTTTATATTCATGGGTTGTGACTACCCACCATGACCTACTCAGTTAGGAATTTATGATCAGATCTCCCTGTGAGGTTTAAATTTATTACAGAGTCCATTTTTCATTTATAGTAAATAGTAACTATATGTACATTTTCCTGGGGAGAAGATCAATAACTTTAACTAAATCTTTATAAGGATATAAGACCAATAAAAAAAGATTAAGAACCTCTGTTCTTGATATATTTCAATAAAGAATTTTAATGTCAAGATGTGGTAGATTAAATATGGCCACACATTTTGTTGCTCTAATTTAAAATTTTCATTAATACTCTGAAACTCATCCATGGAGAACCTCAAGTTAAAAATCCCTGGCTGGCTTGCAAAACAAAACAAAACAAAACAAAACCTAAAGTCAAAACAAAACAAAAAGCAAGAAAAGAAAGAAAAGAGGGAGGGAGGAAGGGAGGAGTGAAGGAAGGAAGGAAGGAAGGAAGGAAGGAAGGAAAGAAGTAAGGAAGGAAGAGAAAGAGGAAGGAAGGAAGGAAGGAAGGAAGGAAGGAAGGAAGGAAGGAAGGAAGGAAAAGAATCTGTGGCTCAAGTATTGGTGTATTTTCATTAATTTCAGTTAACCTTTTTCATCTGCAGACATAGTTCTTCATTTAGCTCTTAAAATTATTTTTCATTGTTATGTCTTTAATTATTGCTCTGTTTCAAGTGTTCAAGATTTATCTTTATAAGCAAAACTATCCATATATGGGCTATTATTTCTTTTTTTTTTTTCAGTAGCTTCTTGCTTGTCATTTTCACTTCTATCTTTTTCTTTGTAATTTTAAGCAAGTTTCTTGAATATTTTCTCCATATTATTAATTTTATTTCCTTTGATATCAGTTCAGTTCTCTATAGACATACCACTTAAAGGCAATATGTGTTACTGTGATTTACATTAATTATTTCTCAATAAAATGGGGCTGGGGGAAAGGCAATGTGTGGATCTGGTTTGGATTCTGATTAGACAAACCAAGTACTTGAAGAAATTATTGTTGAGGCAATCAAGAAAATCTGAACATGATCTGGATATTAGATGTACTAAAGAAGTATTATTAGTCTTACTAGGTGCGATGATGGAATTGTGGTTATGTATTTTAAAAAACTGTCAGAGATACTGAAATATTCACAGGTGAAATTATATTAAGTTTGGGATTTGATTTAAATCGCTTTAGTCAAGAAAAAAGTTGGAGAAAGATTTAAAAAATGATTCACAAAATATTAGTAACTATTTAAGATAGGTGATGAGCAAATGGTGATTATTATTTTAAATGCTATTTTTGTATATCTTTTAAACATTTCACAATATAAAGTATTAAAATTATAAAAATGTCTGAACTTTGCTGCTTTTAATACAGATTTAATATATGCTAGCTATTTCATCGTTTAATGATGTCTTTCCTTAACTCATCTTGGTTCCTTTATATGTCTGCCTGCTTCTCAATCAACTTCCTTTCCAGTCAGTTCTCTATTTTATATCAACTTTTATGTCTTACTTCATTGAATAAGTTTAAAGTTTTTGGGGGGAACATTAAACAGATGTCTTGTTCCTCTAGAAAATCTTTTTTACACTTGATCTTAGCCAAAAGGCTGAGAAGCTATTTGTTCACCTGTGAATATTTTAAATGCTATTTTTATTTTATTTTTATTCCTTTACTTTGCTGGCACATGATATATTATCTTTGCCTGCTAAAATAGAAGCAATGATCAAGCCATGAGGGATTCAGATGCTGGGGCTTATATAACCATTTTTTCCAGCTACTCCTGGGAGGAAGAAGATTGTCAGCCCAAATCTAATTCTATATATTTTATGTCCATACAATGTCACTCTGTTAACTCTAGCTCTTGGTTTGAAGAAGAGTGCAGGAAATTTAAAAAAAGGAGGAGTCACTTGTTCCACTTCTGCTATGACTGAGTAGCTAATACCAAGCATACCCTCCCACTGGAGCTGCCAAAACAATGTTTAATTACAGTGAGATCAGGTAAATGATAGGAAGTATTTGTCTTGTAGAAAATCTTTTTTACACTTGATCTTAGCCAAAAGGCTGAGAAGTGATAAGAAAATCTTTTTTTAAAGCATGTTCTTCTAACCCATCTTAAAACTATTTTTTTCCATGATTCATTTTTCAGTACCTTTTTCATATTCCCTGTGTTAGTCTACTTTCTTTCTATTTATTATCTTTGAAGGAGAAACACTTTCCAGGCCTGGTTTTCCCTCATAAACACAGAAGGCATATTCTACTTATTTCCCTCATTGTTCTCCAGGTTGTTGTTATACTTTTTATTTCAGTCAGAAGTCAAGTTGATATAAATTAAATAAACCAGAATCCAAGGACTCATGAGAAGATGACTGAAACACTGAAAAAAACAAACAGACAAACTCCATCTCTATAATACGTCTCCACTGTGTCTAGTGAAGCTGCTGTACTGGAAGCTAAACTTCTGTATCCAGAAAGCTAATATTCTGTTTCAAGTTGGCCAGTTATTTATGTTAAATACAAGTGTTTTGCAAGGTTTCCTATCAACTGCTGCCAACTTCACAGCACTCAAGGTCCTACCACTTGACCAGCTCCATTCTTGCTGGTTGCCCATTGCCACTCCTTTTAATAACAGCTGATTTTCACTGGTGAAATGGAATCTAAGTGGATCCCATGGAACCAAGTGTTCCTATGTAGTTTTGCAATGTACCAACAGGCTAGGCTGAACTACATTTCCTAGAATTCTCTTTCTTGTATGTTTCCAATTAAGGTGGGCCACAAGAGACATTCTTGTGTGAGATTTAAAAAAAAAAAATGAGCAGCTGTCAATTTTTATTTATAGCTCACATACACTGTCATTTATCTGCTAGCTCTCCTTGTTGGTTTGTCATACCTCCATCTTCCCCTGGACTCTCCTTCAGCTTTTTCAACTCCTAGGCCAGGTATGTGTTTAACTCCATGACCAAGGGCAAGTTGCTCCTGCAGGATACTCGTGCCATCAAGAACAGAGACAGTGAGAACTGGCATAGTTTTCAGTTCATCCATGTGTGTTTCAGGTCATGCTTGTAAATCCATTTGTCCTTTCTCTCCTTCCCTTTAAATCTACCTTCTCTTCCTACTGCCTACCCTGTGAACTTCAAGCTTTAATATCAGTTGTGAAATCAAACAGTCTTAGAGAGACTTCCAAACCAGCTCCCTCTCTCTCTCTCTCTCTCTGCTCTCCCAGATATATCTCAATATAGCTCTTTATATCTATCTATCTATCTATCTATCTATCTATCTATCTATCTATCTATCTATCATCTATCTCCTAATGATTCTGCTTCTTGAATTGAATCTTGACTGAAAAATCACCCCATCTAATGCATGACCCACTTTACTTCCTGTTATTTCATTTCAAAGTTTAGAAATACTAGTTGGTGTTTTCCAAGTCGCTTCAATTTATCTTTGTGGTTATTTTGCTGTTTCTCAGGAGGGTGCTTCCACTTCAACACTCAGTGACTTTCTTCAGTCCAGTTGAATGTGCACTTCATTTAACAGAAATTCCTTTACTTTGCTGGCACATGATATATTATCTTTGCCTGCTAAAATAGAAGCAATGATCAAGCCATGAGGGATTCAGATACTGGGGCTTATATAACCATTTTTTCCAGCTACTCCTGGGAGGAAGAAGATTGTCAGCCCAAATCTAATTCTATATATTTTATGTCCATACAATGTCACTCTGTTAACTCTAGCTCTTGGTTTGAAGAAGAGTGCAGGAACTTTAAAAAAAGGAGGAGTCACTTGTTCCACTTCTGCTATGACTGAGTAGCTAATACCAAGCATACCCTCCCATTTTCTGCAAGTAGAAAACTAGACAAACCATAGCTAAAAACTTTTCAGACATTGGGCCGCAACTAGTTCAAAACTGATCTCTGAGAAAAGAGAAATAAATGAGGAGAGCTCAAGGATCACCCCAGCTTTCTGCCTGCAAGGACCATCTGGTCAATGACACCAGGAAGGGATCTCAAGCAGTATGTGGTGGTCTTGCTAAGTTGAGGAGATAGAGAGTATAGTTTAAAGATGGTGCAATAGTTAGAATGCATGGGACAGGGCAGTAGAGAGGGGAGAGTTATCCTCAAAAGAGATCTCCAAAAATAAGCATAGCTTCTCCTTCCGTTTTTGCCTAAATATAAGCAGCACATAAAGAGGATAAGATTTCAAAAGGCTAGGCAATTAATGGTGCTATAAACTGAAAATTTCCCATATCTCACACTGGGCTGGGAAGTATTTGATTTCTAATAAGCCATAGTAAAGAGATCTTATTGACACCAGGACATTCAGTAGGGAGCACAGAAATATTATATATTAACAGTAGAGTAAGTTAACCATATAGAGTATGGCTACTTTAGCCTTGCCCTATAAGCTTAGAAGCAAGCTCTCAAAATAAGCGAGGTAATAAGCAAGTAACTTATCTAATGAAACAATCCAACACTCACTGAAGAAACTAATCATATTCAGCACTACAGTATTCACAGCAACTAGCATCCAATAAAAAAGAATGATTAGGCATGTAAAGAAACACAAAACTGTAATTCAGAACCAGAAAAAAATCAGCTAGAAAGAAAGAAATCCAGAAATTATGAGGGTGTTGGATTAGCAGATAGGACTTTAAAAGTTATGCAAATATGTTCAAGAATTTAAAGGAAAATATTAGCATAATGGGAAATAAAAGATATAAAAACCAATAAGTGGAACTTCTGGAGATAAAAGTACAATATCTGCAATTATAAATTTGCGTGATGAGCTGAAGAGTAGGCAGCACAGAAAAAAATGTTACTGAACTTGAAGATATAGCAAAGAATCTATCCAAACTAGAGCACAAGGAAGAAAAAAAATGAAAAATAGTCGATGACCTATAGAAAAATTTCTAGCAATCTAATGACTTTGTAATTGGAATCTAAAAGGGAGAGGATGGAAATTATTTGAATAAATAAAACCAAAATTTTCCCATTTTATGAGAACTATAGATTCACATATCCAATCAGTTTAACAAATTTCAAGCATGATAATCACAAAGTCACACCAGGATGCATAATAAACAAATTGCTGAGAACAGTGACAAAGAGAAAAACATTAAAAGCATCCAGAAAAACAAAGATAAGAATGATAGGAGCATCCTTATTAAAAATAATAGAAATCTAAAGATACTGGAATAACATCCTTAAAATGCTGAAAGAAAAGAAATTATCTTATTAAGTTTCATATATTAAATATGTACAGCTTTTTGTAATGTCAATTATAACTCAATAAAATGATTTGAAAGTTGCAAACCCAGAATTTCATATGAAAAATTTTCTTAAAAAACACTTTCAGACCAATAAAATGTGACAGACTTCCTTGCCAGCAGATTTGAAGTACAAAAAAAGTTAAAGGAATTTCTTCACACTGAAGAAATGATACCAAGTAGAAAACAGGACCTATACAAAAGAATGAAGAGTGGCAGAAATGGTAAATACATGAGTATATATGAAAGACAATTTCCCTGGTTTTTAAATCTATTATTTAAATAATGGACTGTTTATAACATATATAGAGGTAAAATGTATGACAACAGTAGAAACAATGTGAAGAAAATCGAATTATACTGTTGTAAGTTCTTTACATTCTATATGAAGTATTACAATATTTGAAAGTAAACTGGTAAGTTAAAGATACATATTATAAATTTAGGAAACCACTTAAAAAAAAGTTAAAGTAAATAAACCAATAGTGATGCTATGCTGGAATACTAAAAAAATACTCTACCAAAAGAAGGCTGAAAAGGGAGCGGGGGAAGGACAAAGAACAGTGAGAACAAATATTAGACAAATAGCAAGCAGTATGGTAGAATCAAACAAACCATATTAAAATTACTTTAAATATATGTGGTCTAAACACCCTAATCAAAAGGCAGAAATCATCAGTGTGGGTAAAAAAAAACAAGACCCAACTGTATGCTGTCTACAAGAAAAAGATTAATATAAAGTTATGAATAGATCCAAAGTAAAAGGATGAGGGCTCTGCTTCTTGTAATAGCAAAGTATCTCCTATTTAACCAAATATTTCACAGACAAAATATAAAGACAACTACCTAAAGTCCCCAGAGTAACCAAAGCAGGCAGAAACTAAAAGAGAGAGAGCCATTTGAATGAAGGGAACAGCACTGAAGGAGTTTCTGACTTTTACAGCTTTTCTTAAAGAGATGTCATAGTGGCAACGAAAACTCAGAAACCCACAGAGCCTCTACAATGAATTATTCACAAACGATGCCATCCAACAATACTACAAAGAAAAAAATTAGGCCTATACACAATATATAACAATAGATACAAACCCTAGGATGACTCAAATGTTGAAATTAGCAGACAAGGATTTTAAGCAGCTATTATAACTATGTTCAAGGACATAATGGAAAATATGCTTGTAATAAATGAACAAATAGAAACTATAAATAAGAACCAAAGGTCAAAGCAGCAACCTGAGCACATGGTAAGGTTGTGGGGCTCATGGCCAAAGTGAGCTGAAGGCCTTGGAGAGTCCTGGCCAAGTGTTAAGTTAGCTTATGATGCTTACAGTTAGAATCAACAATTTGAAATTGTAAGTTCACCTGATGCAGTCACGTCCTCTTCATCCAATTTCTTAAGGTCTCTCTCTTAGTTTATGAACCTCTTAAAAGCATTAATCTTCCAAGACCTAATAATTAAACCCTGTGGGATAAATTGGATCATTATTACAGAACTGTCAAGTTAACATTGCTGCTGTTTCAAAGTCCAACCACAGATCTCTTTCCCACTAACACTTGTGATGATGACCAGAATGCCAAGATCCAGTACAACCTATACTGTGCTTCTGGGGCTTAGGCTTTAACCCTTGCATATAGTCTACATTGATAGTGACAAAAGAAGGACCCACAAGCTTAGCTATAAAAATGTATGAGAGGCATTGCATTCTCTACTGCTATATGGATCGGGATGATAAAAAGTCTAGTAGTTTAAACAGGACCCAGTTAAGCAACTTCTGTTGGATATTTTGCAGCCTCAACAGCATGGAAAAGGTTGACTAAATTGTCATAGAATCAATGAATCTGTGAATAGAACTTTCACTGGGTTCTCTGATCATGCATAGCAAATCTTGCAAAAAAAAACAGAAACAAAAACAAACAAACAAAAACACTCAGTGATATCATTGTGCCTAGGGAGCATTTACTATGGCAACCAACTTGGCAGACATGATAATATAATAAGAGAGATTTCTTTCTCTTTGAAGATATGTTGGAAAATATCAACTAGCCAAAGTACAGACAGATTATTGTGGAGTTATTAATGGCTATACTCCTTGTACTGGAAGGAAATCTTCAGCTGAACTTTCAAGACAAAAAGTAGATCTAGACAAACCAGTGAAAGAAGCAGTTGATTAATTTCATATATATATATGTGTGTGTGTGTGTGTGTGTGTGTGTACACACATATATATATATATGATTCAACTAAAAAAAATTTGAAAAAATATGACTTTGTTTTATAACATTCTCTCTACTCCCCTGTAAAAAAGACCATATCACTTTTAACAAAGATTCTGATGAACTTTCTGCTGGAAGGAGAAGTCAAGCCAAGCAATAATGACCCATGTTTGGTTAGCAAGTGAGGCAAGTAGAAGAAACTTGGTTGAGACACACTGTCCAGAAGTGTTATGTTTTGTTGTTGAAGCTTAATCAAGGTATCCAAAAATGAATGGACAGATCATGTTGGTGAGGCATGTGGAGTGATTGACCTCATGAATGCTATAACCAAGCTAAGGGGTAAGAAATACCTTTATTCAAGGGTAAAAATTTTGATTGTGATACCAAAAGCAATAATAATCTTCAGTGAGTAATAGAAATAATTTTAAAATGGAAAATTCCTTTCTGCTTGTTTAATGATCTGATAGAGCATGCTATGTTTTTTGATCCCTTGATATTGACTCACAGGTTACTGAGGCTCTACTTTGTTTTTAATCTTTTTTCTCTCTGCTTTTCAGATTGGATTATTTCTATTGATTTGTTTTCAAGTTCTTTGTTCATTTTTTCTGTTGCCAATCTTCTCATCAGCTCATCCAGTGATCGTTTTTCCCATTTCATATATTATAACTCTCTAGTATCTGAATTTCCATTTGATTTTTTAAATAGCTTCCATTTCCCTGATAAGGTTCTCCTATTTGTTCAGTTATTATTACAATATTTTCATTTGTCTTTGAATATGTACATATATTACATGTCTCTTTAAATGTACTTTTTTTACTAATTCCAACATCTTAGTCATCTAAAAGTTTGTTTCTATCAACTGCTTTCTCTTTTGACCTTGAGAACTATCTCCTGTGTCTTAACATGCCTAGTAATTTTTTAATTATAATCTGGCCATTATGAATAATATGTTTTAGAGTATTTGGATTCTGGATTCTGTTATTTTTTTCTGAGGAGTATTGATTTTTGTTCTACCAGTTAAATTACTAGCTAATTCCCTCTTGAACTTGTGGTGCGCTGGTTTTACACATTACTAGATAGATTTGTTTTCGTCTCACATTGGAAGCCCATCTTTTAGTCATGAGACATTTTCTTGTCTTCCAAGGCAAGCTTTCTTTCAATGGAAAGCCAGAGGTGTTCATTGAATCCATTTAATTTGATGAGAATCAAACTCAAAATTCTCCCACTCAGCTTTTACATTCTTCCATGTACTTTTTCTGCTGAGCTCCTTGGAATCTCTCCCAGGAGTTAGCCTATGATTTGAGTGACTTTTAAAACCAAATTTCAGATCTCTCTCCCCCATGGCTTCCTCTGTTCTGGGATTTTCGTACCTTAATTTTCCAAATATTCTTCCAGCCTCTAAATCCAGTCTCTGACATCTCAAGCTGAAAACACTGGGATTTTTATGATTGTTTCCCACCTACCTTGTGCGCTGTGGTCTGAGTAGTGCCTTCAGCGGAATAGCCTTGTGAACTTGATTCTCACTCTATGAGTCATTCTGTTAAAGACTAGAACCCCCTTCAGTTTCTGCTGGCTTTTGATTACTTTTGGTGCCTTCAAATAAGTGTGTGTGTGTGTGTGTGTGTGTGTGTGTGTGTGTGTGTGTGTGAGAGAGAGAGAGAGAGAGAGAGAGAGAAACCCAGAGTTTATCAGATTTCAGAGTTATCTGAGAAAGGCTTAGTCTGATATAAGCTACTTTCCATTACCAGAATCAGAACTCCCATTCAAGAAAATACACTTAAAATAAGGTTTTAGGTGATTCTTATGCACTCTAGAGAGCTGCTGTCTTAGATAAAGTTCTGTACTTAACTTTATCTTTTAAGAAGTCATTTTCTTCCCTGTAAAGAATTTAAACTCTTTAGGTACATTTAGTCACACTTATTTAATGATGAAAGTAAAGTCTTACAAACACAGTAAATATACTCTTCCCCACAGTATGTTCTTTATTACTACATTTCCCCAAAGGGACTAGATTCTGTTTGTTGGAAATCAGAGAAACATTGTAATAGAGCGGAAAGAATACAGTGTGGTCCATAATACTTGGTTGTTAGGGTTTAAATGTGATAATGCCTAAGATAAAAATCTTATAATATTAAGATTACCCTAGAAAATCTTATAAAATGGTGATGAAATTTTGTGTATATAATTTGATACAGTAATTTTTATGCACATTAAAGTTTGATAACTACTGAGCTAGACAAAATGATTATACAAAGAAATCTCTAGGTAGGTTGATAGCATTCAAACTATCCTGCTGTCAAAGTAACTACAAAATTAGAAGACATGGACTGCAGCATAGTTAGAGAATTCTTAAAAGTTCCTATGTCTATGCTGTGGCTCTTCTTGTATTTTGATATATAGCATGCTGACAATCAAAACTGAGCTCTACTACTTATTAGCTATGTTACCTTCAGCAATTTACTTAACCTTTCTGAGCCTTGGTTTTCTTGTCTATAAAAATTAGAAAACTACTCCCTTTCTCTTGTAATATAAATACCATAATGCCTAAAACATTTCCTAAGACATGTCAGAAGGTAGGGTCCAGAACTTTCCCTTTATTAAGAGTATTTCCAAGCTTTGTTCTCAAAAATCCCAGGCAAATGCATTTCTTATGACTGGTTTGAAATTCAATCTATGTTCTCATAATGCTTTGTTTTTAGATGGGGCAAGGTTTCAATGAACAATTTCAACTTAAACACATGAAAACTTTTGAAAACTTACATTGTAGTTTCCTTCTCATTTTCCCAAAAGAATGCATCTTGTTGGATAATTTATAAGAGACTTGGGCAAGAGAAGAATAGCCATGATAATGGCAATTACATCCTGGAAAATATTAAATTAATGATTGTAGAATGTCTAACTGGTATTTCCACATAGAAGTATACTGACTGCTATTCTGGAAGCAAATGGGGCAGTTTCATATGATGGGAAGTGACGATCTTGTGTGCCTTTTGGGCAGATGGGAAACAGGGTCATGAAACTGTACTTACAGAAGAAATAAAAATAAACTTTCCATATGAGAGGCTGGAGGGAGTTTATAGAGATTGTCGGAGGAGAGATGAAGCCTTTCCAATGCTCCTCATTTTTGTGCTGGTCCTGGAAACAATGTAAGCCAGAAGACAGTGGAGCAACATCTTTAAAATATTGCAAGAAAAAAATACTGTCCACCTGTAATTCTATACCTAATGAAAATATCTTCTAAAAATGAAAATAAATACATTTTCAGATACACAAAAGCTGAAAGAATCCATCACCATCAGATCTGTACTACAAGAAATGTTTAAAAGAATTTCTCCAGAAAGAAGGAAAATAATACTAGATGAAAATATTTGGATCTACTGAAGAGCACCAGAAATAGTAACTATGTGTGAAATATAAAAGGCTTTTTTCCTAGCATTTACATCTCATTAAAAGATAACTGGCTGTATAATGTGGGTTCATAATACATTTAGAAGTAAAATGTGTGACAACAATAGCACTAAGGCCAGAATTAATATGACTTTATAATGAGTTGGATGAGGAAGAGGAAAAGGTTGATAATCAGTTATCTGGCTTAGGAGTTACTTTAGACTAATTTTGTGCCACCACCCTCCCTCCCCCCATGCCCCCAGTTCATATGTTGAAGCCCTAAGCTTCAACATGACTATCTGGAGATAAGTTATGTTAATATGTTAAATGAGGTAATAAGGGCAGGGTCCTAATCCAATAGGTCTGTGGGTTGGTAAGAAGAAAAAGAGAGACATCTTTCTCATCATGCGAGGACACCATGAGAAGGCACTGTACACAAGCCAAGAAGAATTTTAACCTAAAACTGAACCTTGTGGGACCTTGATCTTGGACTTTTCAGCTTCCAGTACAGTGAGAAGATAAAGTTCCTTTGTTTAAGCTACCAGTCTATGGTATTTTGTCATGGCAGCCCAAGTCGACTAAGACATGTCCCTGTGGGGGTAGTGGGAAGGGGGAGATGTTCATGCCATTCACCTAGATCAAGAACATAGAATAAGAGGCAAGTTGGGACAGGCTTATGGGTTCAGATTCGGATGTTACATATGGTGAACATTCACATGAGGAAATAATCAACTGGAAATATAGGTCTGAAGCTCTGGAGAGAGTTTGGCTGGAAGTACACATTTGGAAACCATCAGCAATAAGTGGTAGTTGAAGTCATGGAGTGGGTATACAGTGAAAGAGGAAATTCCTCCACCAATAGAGAAGAAATGGCCAGAGTCAGAGGAGGAGAACCATGAATGGTGACTCTGAAGACAATGAGAGAATTTTTAAAAGAAAACCATCGGCAATAGGTGGTAGTTGAAGTCATGGAGTGGGTATACAGTGATAGAGGAAATTCCTCCACCAACAGAGAAGAAATGGCCAAGAGTCAGAGGAGGAGAACCATGAGTGGTGACTCTGAAGACAATGAGAGAATTTTTAAAAGAAGTGATTAACAATATCAAATGCTGCAGCTCACTGTGCACATTTCTGGGGACATGTCTAAGTATTTGGCATGGCCCTTAACATCAAGGGTCCTACAGTATAGCTGAAAAGAGAACACAGACACATATGAAACAACTAGGAAATCATTTAATTAGAGTGAATTGTCTTATTACTTTAACAGAGAAACGTCATAAAGATTCATTCATTTGTTCCGCATATTGAGCTCCTACCAATGTGTCAGACACATAGTTGTTGGAAGAGGCAATTGGGCTTTTTTAAAAGAAGGGTATGGTTTGGTTATGGGGTGGGAATAATTATATTCTGGATAAGTGGAAAAGAACAAAAGCAGAATAATTTATGAGAGGGTGGTGGAGAGGATTCGGTCTCCACAATAGGCAAGGAGAAGCAATAATTGGGGAGAAAGCCTGACTGGGTGAGTTGGTGCCAGAGATTAGAGGGCTGAAGTGCACCTGCCCTAGTGTAGCTAGTCCGTGAAGTATTCTTGCTCTAGTATCTCCTAGGCTCTATTCACCTACTGCTGCAACAGCAAGCAGAGCCCCCTTGTGTCAAGCAGGTAGGGTCATTGCTTTCTGCAGGCTCTGGACATGAAGAAAATGCAAGCTACTTCAGTGGCCACCAAATATGTGTTCGATTGCTGTCAGATATGGAGAGGAAATTCTCATAACAAGATTCCAAGGCAAAGCATAATTACAGGAGGGCTTTAGGTCTCGCAGCTGCTGTCATGGCTCTGATCTACACATTAGTTCTTTCAAACAGTGAATGCAAGAGTTTATCATAACCTATATTGCAGTGCTTTTGGGTGGACCGATTGGCAGCCAGAAATATGGGTGGGTGGATAACACGGTGAGTAGTTAGTCGGGCAAATTAGAGGCGAATGAACCACTACCAGTGTCAACACGACAAGCCTTGCCAGAACCTAATAACAAAGCTTCTCTATGACCGCCCTAAGGGTACAGTTCTCCCAACGACCGGAAGAGGGCGTTGCGGATCGCTTTGGTCTGCAACTGCCAGAAACTGACCTAGAGTCCTGGCAGGCGAGGAGGAAGGCAGATTTGTCACATCTCGGTAAACCCAGAACCGCGAACGCCTGGGTTTGGTACTGCGGCTACATGAAACTTTGCCCAGGCCAAGTATTGGTGGCTGGGGGAATGTGAGAGGTTGAAGAGGAGAAAGGATTGAAGAAAGAAACCGCAGCGCTGCTGGCGACTCCGCAGGAAACGCGAACACTCAAGTCCACAGGCGCACACTGCTGGGGCTGCGGTTTGATGCGAGGTGGAAGACAGAAAGCAGCAGGTTTCCACCATCGAAATCTGAATGAGATTGCACAAGTCCTGGGGCGAAACAGCCTTGCTGGCAAGAGAATCCTTCCTGAATCTGTCATTTCGGTCCCAGCAGCGGCTGACACTTTCCTCTGAG
This sequence comes from Pteropus alecto, assembly GCF_000325575.1. NCBI lineage: Eukaryota > Metazoa > Chordata > Mammalia > Chiroptera > Pteropodidae > Pteropus > Pteropus alecto. The sequence goes on from NW_006436664.1 coordinate 4,599,165, forward strand.
CTGCACGCGCCCCAGAGCGCCTTCGCGAGTGTCCCACTCCTTAACATGGGGGGTTTCCCGTCTGTCCAGAGTATGGCGGGATCAGCACTATACACTCGCTCAAACGCTTAGAAGTTCTTGATTTAAACAGTTACCAAGAACTGGGAGGAAATAGCAGCCGATTCGCTGTGAGGTTCGGGCTTAGCTCGTGCATCTCTCTACTGCGGTGCCCGGCATCGGCCTTGTTGGGTCTCTGAGCAGCTGCAGGCCCGCGTCCCCCACTTCCCTCTCCTGTCTTGGTTTCTCCGCATTTCAGAGTGAGTTGTAAGCGCTGAGTTCCTCCTTCTCTCTGCTTTTTAACCCAGTTCCCAAATTCGCGCCTACCCCAGATCCCTTCCCGCCAGGGGGCGCCCCTGGAATTAGTGGAGACGGTAGGGACTCAACTCTGACTATACCTTGGCGCACGTTGACTCTAAGCTTGAATTGTGTGACATGAAAACAGGTGGGTTTAGAGACCACAGATGCCAACTTCTTGGAGGGCTTGATCGGACAGAGGACAGCGTTCTTCCACCCTAAAGGCCAGAGGGCGGGACTCTCCTCTTCTGGCGGACTCTGGCCTTCAATGTAAGACCTCGTCTTCCAAGGCCGAAGCGTGCCAGTGCAGAGAGACCGCGGCACAGATTCCAAGCCCGAAGCGTGCCAGTGCAGAGAGACCGCGGCACAGAAGCAGCGTTCGGATGTCCTCACGTCGCCCTCACCCCAGAGGCCACGGCTTGAGGAGAGCGTCCCCCAAAGGAAGGTCGGCCTCAATGACCCTACACAGTCAAGCCGAGTAGAGGGAGTGCGCTTTCTCGTGGGTCTTGGAATAGCTCCTCCTGGCCTCCTCGGGAAAGCCGCCCTACTACACACCTCTGAGCTTCGCGCGGGTCCTTGAGAGCTCGATTCTGGTGTCTGGGAAAAGGGCCAGCGAGGCTCTGTGAGATACTTCGGGGGAAGAATACGCCCTCCAAAGGAGACTCCAGATCCTCTTTCTGTTCTTAGATCTCGGGATTGGAGAGCAGCGACCCCCGGAGCCGGGTTGCGTTCCAGTTTTGCGTTCGCTAGGAGGGCTTGCCTCGACGGCACCCGGAAGCCCAGCTCAGCCTGGCTCTGGAGCCTGCGTTTGGCTGAGAGACACTTGTCTGCCGCAGACCTGGGTGCGGGAGTGGACAAGGGATCCGAGAGCTTCACGCAAAGAGTTAGAGGCCTGGTTTCACAGTTTCTATAAACCCAAGTTACAGAAACAGAATAACCCCTTCCTTTTGCTAGCTATTTTTACGATTTACAAACTCATGCAAGTGATCTCATCCTGTAATACTTGTACCTATAGCACAACTTAGGAGGTACATACGGCAGGTTATGACCATTTTTCAAAAAGCAGCTCAGGGAACAGGTGTTTAGAGCCTTTATTTACTTAATTCATCATTTCTTGAGGCACTGGTGGATTCAAGGATAAATAAAATAGGGTCTTGCCCTCTAGGAAGGGTGGCAGAAAACATCCTTGTTTACTCTGGCTGTGAATGGAGTGGCTCTAGGTGTGATGGGAGTCCACTAGAGCTATACCACCTAGCTGAAAAGAGGTAAAGCGGGGCTGCAATCTCAGGACTTCTGACTTTTACTGGATTGCTCTGCCCACCACTCCTGAGCACTTGAAGAACGGGAAATGGTGAAGAAAGCCATATGCAAGCCTTCATTACATCCCTCTCTAACTCCGTTGGACCCCGAAGTAACATTTGTCACCAAGTAACTACATATTATTTGGGTGATTTATTGTGAATTTGTAGGCTCCGTGTGAGTAGGGGCCGCATCTAGTTTGTTTAAGGCTGAATTTTCAGGCCTAGGACAGAGCCTGGTACAGATCCTCCGGCACCCAATAATTATTTGTCGAATGAATCACGAATTGCGATAAAACTCGGAGCAAAATAACACCACCAGGAAACATAATCGCTCACCGCCACAGAGGAGGTGTGAAGGACCACGAAGGGAATTAGAAAAATGGGGGTGAGGGGGGCAGAACAAGCGTTCCCTTATCGTCCCCCACCTGGTCTGAGCTACAGACCTTGACTTAGCCCTCTGTATGATCCCTCTCTTCTAAGTACTCAAGGAGGCGGCCCTGGAGGAAGAAAAGGGCATTTCCTTTCGTCCAAAGGAGTGGTGAGCAAAGGAGGATGGCAATTCTAAGCGTCTCTAGCTGGGCCTGTGCCTGAGCCTCGGGGGCTACTAAATACCGGGCGGATTCGCAGCCGGCAAGGCAGAGTGTGGCTGGGATTGAGGCGGGCGTTCGCGGCAGCTTCAGGGAAAGCTGCTTGAGATGGCTTGCCACTACCCCATCGCACCCACCCTGCCCGGGATCCAGTTAGTTGCGAGATAAAAGAAGAGGTGCGAGCTCTGCGGAGTGGACTCGGAATTTCCAAGTATCGATTGCAGCCATGGAGAAATTACTGTTTTAACCGGGGTCCGGTTAAAATTATTAAAGATGTGCGCGAAAAGGCTACTGAAAGAAAAGACACTGGTCAGGCAGAGGTGTTGGGGCCAGAGGAAGGACTCTCAAGGCCTCTGTTTGGACAAACTAGAAGATATAGATCTCCACCTTCCATCCCCTTCTCCCTCCCCCCTCCCCCCTCCCT
>NW_006436664.1:4601927-4603950 GCF_000325575.1 Pteropus alecto
GAAGCCGTGTGTGCGTGTGTGTGTGCGTGCGTGCGTGTGTGTGTGTGTGTGTGTGTAGGGGCAGAGGTAGGAGAGGTGTGGGGGCCGGTGTCCCAAGGCGCTGTAAAGGCCCAGGAGAAGTCTAGACGAGGGCTGGTGCTGGTGTGCGCCGGCTGGGGAGATTGCCACAGAATCTTGGTTTCAATGAGAGGGTGGAGCAGGAGCCGTGGCCAGCCCTTCCCCTCCCCTAGAGCTGCCTTCCAGCTCAGCTCCAGGGCCCATAGCCTGTTGCGTGGCTTTGGGTCCTGATCCCGTGTGCAAGCCTGGGGTGAGGGTGTAGGCGGGGAGCTGCCAGCCACGTGCGCCCGGGCCTGCTGCGGAGCTGGAAATAGGCTGAAGGACGAAGGCCGAGGAGATACTCTCAGGGAATGTGGAAGATACACTCAACTTTTCCCATCACGCAGATTCAGGGACTTAAAGGGGTGGGGGGTGGGGGTATTAATGATAACAATACCGAAATCTCCGGCGCTGGCACTGAACTTACAATTTTCCAAAGCTTCCAAAGCACTTTTATGTGTCCGATCTTATTTGAATTTCAAAAAAACCTTTTGAAGATTTACCTCCATTTTTAAATGTCATTGAGATTGGTAGAAAAGTACAACGTTCTACATTTGGTGTTTCTTACACTTCGCAATAATACGACTTAATGGAGAAGGGAGAGAAAGATGATGGGTAACTGGGAAACCCACCCGCTTTGGAATTAAGATCTCACTGAAGACGCAGACCTGGGGCGGGTCCTGCCTGCAGACAAGATCAGTATTTAGTTTTGTCCTTTCTCTTCGACTGTTCTCTTGAGCCCAGCATCGTCTTCACTCCTTGCTCCCTAGGCTGAGACATGACATTGACCAAAGCACAGTTGTTGGGGTCTGAGTCTTTCCCGAGAGCGCCCCCCAGAGAAGCTCCTTGGAAGGAAGGGCAAGAAGCCGGCTTGGCGCGTGTCTTCGCGGCACAACCGACAAACGTCCAGACGCAGGGTTGCCTGTCCAAAAGCCGCAAGGGGGAAGCGCGGAAAAGTTTGTCCACGCGGAGGGTACCCTGAGCTTTCTTCCCATCCTCCACCCCCAGTAAAGGAACGTAGGTAGTGAGGAAAGCGAATGTTGGTATAGGAGTTGGCTTTATTTCGAGGGAGTGCAGAGCACTCTTCAAGGAGAGAATTGAAATAAAAAACCAATAAACAAAACAACCTTGCTATTACAATTGCTATTGATGGAAAAGGCGCCTAACCTGCTGAATTGAATCGTTCCAAGTACCTGTTCATCATTAGGAGCGCCTTCTCTACACGGAGGGGAAAGAAAATAGAAAAACAAAAACCAAATTCGAGAAGCCTCCTTAACAGGCCCCCGCAATGGCTAGGAGGCCCCTGCCCGGCCAGGGAGCGCTCCACCCTCCCAGCCCCTAGCGCGGGGAGGAAGCGAAAATAGCCAAAGAGAAGACGAAACAACAACAACAACAACACGTTTAAAATCCAAGGGGGGAAAGTCGGAGTGGGTCTCAAGATCTGCGCCGCGCAGGGCTCAGCTCCGTTGTCCACTCGGCTAGAGGCCGGGGCCTGGCCGGAGCAGCGACGCAGATGCCTCAGCCCGGCTGGGGAGCGCAGCCCATAGCTCTCCCTCTCCAGGCGCCCAAGGACCCTCAAGGCGCAGGGCTCACACTTGAAGCCTGGGAACGCGCAGAAAGGAAACCCACTTCCTCCTAAGCAGTTTCTTGCTCGCCGGATGAGAGGCGTCCAATTGAAGCAGAATGATCCTCATCTACTAATATCCAGCGTGGCCACAAAGCGACTGGCCATTTACGCCACCACTTTAAACAAAGATATTTGGTTATTCCCGGGGAAGCAAGTGCACTTTTGCATGGTTGAGCTCCGGGAGGAGGCGAGCCTCAGCCCAGCCTCCCTCCCGCTGGGCTTCTCGCGCCTCGGGATTAGCCCCCTCCCGGCCAGCTGGGCCCGCCGGGGTTCAGGCTAAGTTCCGCGGGGCAACAGGCG
>NW_006436664.1:4604016-4604257 GCF_000325575.1 Pteropus alecto
GGAAATCAGCGTGGGCTCGGGTGCCGGGGTTGTGATGTCCTTGGAAAGTCAGCTCCAGTCCCAGAACCCCGTGCGTCCAGACGATGGGCGAGGGTCGGGAACACCAGGTTTGTTCGAGGTGGGGCAATTTAAGTGATGGCCCCTCGCGTTAATACCCACTCCCCCCACCCCCTGCCCCGGTCTCCCAGCTCCGTTGGCCAGTGGTGCGCTTGCCAGGATGGGGGTGGGGAAAGAGCCTCTT
>NW_006436664.1:4604293-4634496 GCF_000325575.1 Pteropus alecto
GAAGACCCTGAGCTGAGGGGAGGAGGACGCGGGGATCTGGGACAACCTCTCCGCAGTAGCGGATCCCCTGCTCAGCGCCCCCTCCGCCCGCTGGGATTTTCTCTCGGGTAGGGGGAAAGGGGGCGGGGAGCAGAGGTGTCCCTCTGACGGCGGCAGAAGCGGCAGACAGACTGACAGACACGCAGCCAACAGTGCGGCCCCAGGGTTCGTCCCCAGACTCGCGAGCTCATTTGGTGGCGACTGGGGCTCGGCGCCGCGAAGCTCGATGTGGTCCGGAGGCAGTGGGAAGGCGCAGGGCTGGGAGGCCGCGGCGGGAGGGAGGAGCAGCCCCAGCAGGCTCAGGTGAAACCCCTACCCGGTCCCTTGGCCCCCTCCCTCTAAACACCTGTCTCCGCCTGGGGAACCCCGACCGAACTGGAAAGTGGTTCACTTTCTAACTCAGCAAGTTGGTTGCAAAGCAGCATTCACCTTCCTTCCTCACCATCATCCCTCCTTGGCTACTCCCCACCTCACTTCTTGCCCTCCCTTCTCTCGGTTTCCTCCTCCTTTCCCTCCCCCGCCTTCTCCTGCGCGCCGCCCGCACCCCACAAAATATGGAGGTGGGGGTATTGGGGGAGGGGGAAAGAAATGCTTTAGGTCGCGTCTCTGCCTCTCTCTCTCTCTCTCTCTCTCTCTCTCTCTCTCTCTCTCTCTCTCTCTTTCTCTCTCACCTAAAAATCCTGACAAGTGAAACTTAAAGGTGTTTACCTTGTCATCAGCATGTAAGCTAATTATCTCGGGCAAGATGTAGGCTTCTATTGTCTTGTTGCTTTAGCGCTTACGCCCCGCCTCTGGTGGCTGCCTAAAACCTGGCGCCGGGCTAAAACAAACGCGAGGCAGCCCCCGAGCCTCCACTCAAGCCAATTAAGGCGGACTCGGTCCACTCGGTTACGTGTACATCCAACAAGATCGGCGTTAAGGTAACACCAGAATATTTGGCAAAGGGAGAAAAAAAAAAGCAGCGAGGCTTCGCCTTCCCCCTCTCCCTTTTTTTTCCTCCTCTTCCTTCCTCCTCCAGCCGCCGCCGAATCATGTCGATGAGTCCAAAGCACACGACTCCGTTCTCAGTGTCTGACATCTTGAGTCCCCTGGAGGAAAGCTACAAGAAAGTGGGCATGGAGGGCGGCGGCCTTGGGGCTCCGCTGGCGGCTTACAGGCAGGGCCAGGCGGCACCGCCGGCCGCGGCCATGCAGCAACACGCCGTGGGGCACCACGGCGCCGTCACCGCCGCCTACCACATGACGGCGGCGGGGGTGCCCCAGCTCTCGCACTCCGCCGTGGGGGGCTACTGCAACGGCAACCTGGGCAACATGAGCGAGCTGCCGCCGTACCAGGACACCATGCGGAACACCGCCTCGGGCCCTGGATGGTACGGTGCCAACCCAGACCCGCGCTTCCCCGCCAGTAAGTGAGGCCGTCCCGCTGTGGGGCCGCGGGCTGAGCGCGGGAGGTGCGGGGTGAGCCGCCCGGAAGGCGCGGCGCCTGCCTGCTGTGCGCTGGGCATCAGGGTGGGCGGCCGGGCAGCGGCGCCAGGGAGTCGGGCGCGGGAGCTGGGGATTCTTCCCGGTGCTGGGCTGAGGGGTCCAAGAAGAGACACTTAGTAGCGCTGCGGTCCCGCAGGCAAGTGCTGGTATTCGGCGTCTCCCAGATGTGGCCAACTGGCAGCTCTGCTCCGCGCGCGAGATCTCAGAGTGCCCACCGAGTCTCCCCTCTAACTTAGGAAGTCGGGGCAAGCAGGACGCCGAGAGACGCGGCCTGGCGGGGCGGGAGGCTGTCGTGCTGGGACGCGCTCAGGCGCGGGGCCGGCCTCTCTCCGGTCTAGGCAACTGGGAGGGTGAGCAGCCCTAGAGAGGGATCTAAATGGATAGAGCAAGCGTCCACACTGGGGCTGACAGGAGAGAAGGGCGAGAGGCAAAGCGTCTGGGGGTCCCTAGCTTTCGAAACACCTCCTTTCCTAAGCTCCCAAAGTTAGGGTCTACCGTCGGACCCCAGCTCCTGGCCTGGGCCCCGTTGGCCGCCGGTGGCCCGTTAACCCCGCGACTCCAGCCTGGATTGGGCACGAAAGGAACTGGAGCGACCTTTCTTCACAGTGCTTTTGGGTGGAGCACTGAGACTGAGGGAGGTAGCTGGGGTTGAGGAGGAAGCTCTCCAGTCAACCCCTCGACGGCACCGCCCGGGCAAGCGCTGGCGATCCCCGCGGCTGGGCCTCTCAGGGCTGAGGCGGCCTAGGTGAGGAGGGCGCCGTCGGGGCCGGGCCTGGCCGGCCAAGGGCGCGGAAGGCAGAAGTGGCTTGGCCCGGCCCGGCCCCGGCCAACGCTGTGCGTTTGTCGCTTGCAGTCTCGCGCTTCATGGGCCCGGCGAGCGGCATGAACATGAGCGGCATGGGCGGCCTGGGCTCGCTGGGGGACGTGAGCAAGAACATGGCCCCGCTGCCAAGCGCACCGCGCCGGAAGCGCCGGGTGCTCTTCTCCCAGGCGCAGGTGTACGAGCTGGAGCGACGCTTCAAGCAGCAAAAGTACCTGTCGGCGCCGGAGCGTGAGCACCTGGCCAGCATGATTCACCTGACACCGACGCAGGTCAAAATCTGGTTTCAGAACCACCGCTACAAGATGAAGCGCCAAGCCAAGGACAAGGCGGCACAGCAGCAACTGCAGCAGGACAGCGGCGGTGGCGGAGGAGGCGCCGGATGCCCACAGCAGCAGCAAGCACAGCAGCAGTCGCCGCGCCGCGTTGCGGTGCCGGTCCTGGTGAAAGACGGCAAACCCTGCCAGGCGGGCGCCCCTGCTACTGGCGCAGCCAGCCTGCAAGGCCACGCGCAACAGCAGGCGCAGCAGCAGGCGCAGGCCGCGCAGGCGGCGGCGGCAGCGATCTCAGTGGGCAGCGGTGGCCCCGGCTTGGGTGCACACCCGGGCCACCAGCCGGGTAGCGCGGGCCAGTCGCCGGACCTGGCGCACCACGCCGCCAGCCCCGCGGCGCTGCAGGGCCAGGTCTCCAGCCTGTCTCACCTGAACTCTTCGGGCTCGGACTACGGCACCATGTCCTGCTCCACCTTGCTATATGGTCGGACCTGGTGAGAGGACGCTGGGCCGATCCCAGCCCAGCCCACTGCCTCACCGCTTCCCCTCCTGCCCGCCACACACACCAACCACCCGCCGCTCCATGTGCTTCGACTTTTCTTAAGAACCTGTCCCGTTTAGACCAAGGGGAAAAAAACACAAAGGCCAAACTGCTGGACGTCTTTCCTTTTTTTTTTTTTTTTCTAAAATTTGTGGGATTTTTTTTTTTAAGAAAATAAAAACAACCAAGCGAATCCAATTCTTTAAGGAGCCTTTAAACAGAGAAGGACATAACAAAACAGCTTTGGGCGTGTCTTTTAGATGGTTCAAATGGGTTTTCCACACCCAGGCGGGGCAGAGTTTGGAGAGGGCTCTATGCTGAGGTGGCTCTGGACTCTAAAGATCTCAAACTTCACTCTGGGTACACTGTGCCAGCAAAGTGGACTCGCTTGTAAATACCAGGATTTCTTTCGAAGGGGAGACAGGGCCTGGGGAGAGGAAAGACTCTTCTACAGAACCCACTTGTCACTGACACAAAGGAAATACCCCCTCTCAGCAAGCTCTGACTGCCCAGGCTCAGCCTGAGGGCCCTGGCTAAAACTGTTTTATGTTTGATGTGAACTTGTAGCTGTTAAACGCTGTCGACGTTGGACTAAACTAGTTTTTAGTAATCTGTACATTTTGTTGTTAAAAAAAAAAAACAAAAAAACAAACAAACAAAAAAAACAACCCAGTCCCGATCCCCAGCCCATTATATTTTTTGTGGGCGCTGATAAATCTGTGTATATTATTTGGCAGTTTGGAATTTGCAGCGTCTTTTTCTGTTGTAACTTATGTAGATATCTGGCTTAAATATAGTTCCTAAGAAGCTTCTAATAAATTATACAAATTAAAAAGATTCCTTTTCTGATTAAAAACCCACCTTTTGTTTGGTTTTGATTTGGCTTTAAATGGCATTTTTTAATGGGGCGGCTCATGATTAGCCTGATGAGATTGGAATTGTTTGGGGACTCAAAGGATCCTGAATCAGCTAAGGAGGCCTGACTCCAGTCTTTGCCCCATGCAAAGAGGGAGCTTTTCTCTGCTTCCGAATTGAGTAGAACCAAACCTTGAGCAGTTCTGGGACACAGCAATAAAGAGGAGAAAAGATAAACTACTTCCACCAGGAGGGAAAGGCAGAAAGGAATAGAACTAGACCAAAGGACTAGTTTTCAGAGACAGGCTTCTGTTTTTTGAAACCTCAGATGTATCCACTGTGGTCTTACACAGCTAAGCCAACGTTTTAAGAAAGTCCGCCAGGACATTTTAAATAACCCCGAATGACAATCGTTATTACTGAGCAGATCGCCCCTGTAGATTTCAACATCAATCTTTTATTTCTAATCCGCAGCTGAGCCTTGTCGGAATTAGAATTCGATGGGCGGTTGTTTTCGAAAGTGTCGGAAAGTCGTTACCAGATTTCATTTCTACTAGAAAACGGCCGTCCCCGCGCAGGACTGGCCGCAGATCTTCTCTTCTTAAGGTCTCTCCAGCCTAGAGAGGTGTCTGACTGGGCAGCTGACCTGGAGACACCCTCCCGACTCCACTACTACAGGACATGGGGAGCTGGGCTTTTTGCTCTTATTCACATCGGTTTCCATCTGTGGGATCCTAAATCTTTGTAGTAATGATTTTTTCCCCCCTGTTCCCAACTCTCCTCCTCTCCCCGAACCTCCTCGCCCCCAGCAAAAAAAAAAAAAAAAAAAAAAAATCATCTTGGACTTTTCTTCCTACCTCTTATTTCTTGGTCTTTGGTGCCCCAGATGTGGCTGTTGGGGAACTCAGTGTTGCCCCCAGGGCGGGGAGGAGGAAGTAGTGGTTGTGGACAGAGAGAAAGCATAGTCCCTAGATGGGCTGTCGCCCCCTTAAGAGTCACACTCTGATAAACCAAGGAGGAAAGGTGACAGAGTGGGCTGTGGACAAATGCCCCTCCCAACACTTTTTTAGAGGCCTGAAAGTGTTTGATTTTGGGGTATTGATTCATATTTATCATGTACTCACTTCTCACCTAGAACTTCAACTTTTTCCTTTCTTGTCTCTCCCGTCTTTTCTTTCTCTCTTCATTTCATTCCGACTCCATCTCGCTCTTCCTGACTTCCACTCTCATTCCCCAGGAACTTGTAACGGAAGTCACCTAGCCCGGGGCCTTGTTCTGCACCAGCAATCCTCTGTTGACTTCCTGGGTTCCTTAGAATTGGGGACCAAGGCGGGCTTCCGCCTCGGATTCTGGCTGCTGAGGTACAGTTTCCAATATCCAGAAGAGACTGAGAGATTCGGAAGAATGGTTGATTGGCTCTAGGGAGTGTGCTAGTTGGGGTAAATCTCAGCAGCTCTCACATTTTGGAAAACGAGCAAAAAATGTGTAAAGTTTTAACATTTGTGTTAGAATGGGCAGCAGCAGCCTGGGACAGAATGTATAGGTGGTCGAGTCACCAAGCTCTGGCCAGGAAAACGTTTGACTCTAAGGTCCCATTTCTGTGGGAGTGGGAGCTTCCCCTCAACGCTCAACACGCCGCATGCCCAGCACAAGCCTGTGTGGGACAAGGCGGGTGTGCCTGACAAATGACCCAGACAGCTGCCACCCACCCCAAACCCCACTCCCCATCCTGGCCCGGAGCTGATTTCTGAGGGTCACAGTTTTACTGAGCTGTGGTACTCTTGCAGTGGATGAAGTTTCTATCAAATTCATTCTTCTCCTGCCGTCTAGAGCCAGCTTAGTTTGAAGTCTGTTTACTTGTTCTGGGGAAAGGTGAATTCAGCCGGTCTACAGATTGGACCGAGACAAACAAGGCCTTGGCCGTTTCACTCCATCCAGCGCGCAGGGCCAACCAGCTACCGCTCCGGCCCGGGAGGTCGTTGTGGCTGCAGGAAGCTGCTCTGAAACGCAGTCCAAAGCGTCTTGATAAGGAAATAGGTGTTCGCTCCGCGCAGCCAAAGACCGCAGCCTGGGGACACCCCCACATCCTGGTCAGCCTCTGCGGAGTCAAGAGTGTCTTCTCCTGGAGTGGACCTATCCTAGGTCTCTAGTATCTCTGGCCCGGGTCAGTTCTGGCCTCCCCTGAGGGAGAAATCAGTCTTCTGGGGACGCCACTGGCGCTGAAGTGCCGGAAGAGCCGGAAGCTTCCCCACGTGTGGGGGCAGCACAGTTCGCCCCAAGATTGGGGAGAAGCTGAGCGCCCCGGCCTAAGCACCCCACCCATCCCAAGCACCGCCGGCTGCGGAGAGTGGGGGAGATTTTGCAGACAGCATCCCCCCCTTCCTTCTCTCCCTCACCCTCCACCCCGCCACGTAAACACGAGGACTTTCTCGAGAGCCCTGGAGAGAGGCTCTAGTGGCTTCGGGGCCTGAAACCCCAGGCTTGGCTTGTTTGATGTTTAGCATCCCAAAGCGGCTCCCCGCCCCCGCCTCAGCCTGGGAACCCGGAGCTGTAGGTCGGAGAAGCAGGAAAGCAGCTCTCTCAGCTGGCGGGGCCTGGAAATGGGCCGGGTTTGGGGGAGGCGAGAAGAGCGAGACAGAGATGCTCTGAGCGGGGGAAGGGCGCCCGGGCTGCCGCCACCCCCAACAGGGGCACAAGCGGGTACAGCTGGAGTCCTCAAGGCCAGGAGGCGGCTGGGGATAGGGAATGCCTCAGCAGCCGGGGCAGCGGCTCTGGAAGAGGGGGTGTCCTGGTGGGAAGTAGCTTGAGGCCCCCCGACTGAAATCAGAGCCAAGTCTCAGCGGATTCCGCGAGAAACGCTCAGGGCACTTACTCCTGGAGGCGGGGGAGGCCCTCGCACTCCAGTCCAAGGACCTCGCAGGAGGCAGCTTTTTTCCCCCATTGCTAGGGATTGGCCTTTCAAAGAGCCAGACTTGCTCGGGAGCCTTTCAAGGGATTTTAAATCACCCTGAAGCTGGGCTAGGCCGAGGTATTGGAGTGAGGTCTCCGATTTTGAGACCCCAGCGAAGAATTCTCAGACTTTAGAGGCCGCACACTCTTCCAGGACGCTCACCGCCGTATAGGCGTCGGTGAGGGTCTATCTCCAGGGGCGAGTGCACAAAAGGTAGCGCGAGTCTCTTCCCAGGCGACCTGAGATAAGAGGAAATGAGAGCGGGGGTTTTCTGACTTCCAACTCATTAGGGACCAGGTAAGGTCAATGCTTTCTCTATTATATCTTTATCTTAAAAGCGAGTCAATTTAAGATAAGAAAAAAAAAAAAGTCCAGGATCTGTGTGAACTGTGCTGATAAAGACTGACCCTTTTCCTGAACTAAAAGCAAGCCGGGCAGACACTCATTTTCTATAAACAAGAGAGTTGTGAGAAGCTGCCTTGAATTCTGATCGAATGTCTCCAGTCTCTCTAGACATCGCTCCTCCCTTCCCCCCAATTATTAGAGGGGGAAAGCAGAGTGAGCAGGGATATTATTTGTGGAGAACTAGAAAGCCTGTTGGGAAATGTGAATCTGAGATGAAATGGCTCTTAGACATGGTTTGCTGACTTGTTTGTTTCAAATGCTGCTTTCTTTAAGAATGAAAGGAAAGTGAGACATGAGTATTGGGAGAGATGAGGCTGAATGTTTTCCTTGCTCAGCCTGGTTTCTATTGGGAGAGGCTGGACACCCCCTTTCTCTGGCATTCTCTGACTTCTTGGCTGATGTGTTTGTGGTTGTGCAATTGTATTCTTGCAGCTTCAGGCCACCCTCTCCTGGGCCCAATTTGGGCTTTTGCCTCAACTTGGAGTACAGAAAGTTTTCTGGTGCCTCTTTGGCCAGTAGCTTCTGAAAGGAGTGTCCTATTCCCAGCCACTCTCTCTGGTGAGCTTGTCCACCCAAGTGGCCGGAAGAATTGGATATGGGTGAGAGTAAAGGAAAGACTGAGTTTTATTGAAGGGGAGGGCCAGGATCTGCATGCTTCTTCCCCCACGTTTTTGAACATTTCCTGATGATTCTCAAAAGTACAGAGGAGGAGCAGGCTCAGCAACTTGACAGCACAGCTTTTGCCTCATCTGAAGCCATAGCTGAAGTGGCTGGCTGCATTTCCCTCTGACAGTGACCTAATGCCCTACTTGGAGGGCATCTAAGAAGGGCCACAGGCTACTCATTTGATGATGTTTCCCATTTGGACTCTGCTTCCTAAACATGTATTGTCGTTTTATTACGAATTGTAACAAAAATTTGAAAAGGGTGAGGTTTAAATCCATTTTTCTGTTTTATTTCTTTTTTAGTTATGTGCAGAATACTGCAATATAATTGATCACTATTAGTGCTCTGCTTGAAATGGAAATAAACATTTTAAAAATTGTAGAAAATAGGCCTTATTAAAGAGGACGCTTTCCTCCAATACAGTGGTGACGTCTGATTTTGCCCACTCTGTAGGTAGGAATGAGTGGTTGCATGTGAACATTTGTCCGTGTATGTATTACAGAAGTAAATACACACATATACCTATTTTAAATGTCTATTTTATAATATATTTAAAAAGAAAAATTTTAATAAAGGATTCTCTTAGTAGGGGATCTCAGAGAACCTGTTAGATTCCAGAAAGTTGAATGCATTAATTACTTCAATTAAGATGTCACATGAAACCAAGTTTCCCTTTGAAAAATCAAGTAAACAAAAACTTTCTTTAGTTTCACCAACTCAGATTGGAATGTTAATTAATCTTCAAGTAAAACTAGAGACCTGATTATGCTCAGGAGAAATATTAAAATGTATTCTTAAAGAAAATGATTTTTTTTTGCCTAAGACACACAGCTGCAGATGACTTCTTGAAGCAATCTATAACAAAAATTGTGATTTGCTGCATGTACATTATCCATTAATAACAATCGTTAATATAAACCAATTGTTACTATTTCCAGTTAACAAAAACAAGTGAAAATGTTTCTGCTACTTATTTGTAGCAAGCACTCCTTCCTATTCTGGCCTTCACAGAATAGTGGAAGAGGGCAGGTCTCAGTGTAGTCCAACAACAAGAAAAAGACAACTTTTCCTCCTCTGCCCCCTCATTTCATACATTTCCAGGAATCCTGTCTTTGATTGCTAGGTAGAATTGTCAGTAACACTAAGCTGTTGGTGCAGTGTTAAACATTGCATTTCTAGGGTTTGGGGGTGATTGTTGATAATGTCATTTCTACAGAAGTAATGTCAGGTTATGAGAAGTGTCGTTGGATACCCTTCCCCAGTCGCTATGCCCTGGAGCCATTCTGTGGAAAATCATAGAGAAAGGCAGGGTCTCTAAATTGCCTAGTATTATCCCACCCAATACTGCTGCTTGAAGGTGTCCAAGCTCTAGGAAAACAAGGGTTTATTTGGTCTGCGTGCTACCGATTTGCCTGATCTCCCCGAACACACATGAGTGAGTGCGCGCGCGCAGTCGTAAACCTGGGAATTACCGTAATGACACGAAGAGGACTGAGAACTGGTGCCTCTGAGCTAGCTGCTTGCTCCGTTCTAACCTGGGAAAACAGGTCAATGGCTTAGTACATCTAGCTATGCCTACGTACAGAGAGAACCCCCACAGAGTTAGGGTCCCCACAGGTGCCCCCAGAGCACCAGGTTTCTAAACAGACTAAGGGTCACAGGGTCTTTCGGAGGAGACTCTGAAGCCTCAGAGGATTAAACCTGTTTCCCTGCTTGGCCACTCGACGGTGCCTCAAGGTCTGCAAGGCACAGTTTTCTGGGTGGGAACTAAGGGAGGGGAAGGGAGCTGGGCATGACGGCTTCTTCTTTCCCTTCTGAGTGTGCTTCAGGGAGAACTGCAACCCTTGCACCACAAGCATACACAGAGCACACATCCCCATTTCCAGGCATGAGAAGTTGTAGCTAGTTCGTTTCTTCTCACCAACCCGCAATATTAACTGAAATGTTGCTTACTGCTCCTTGGCAGGACTGCTGAGGCCTGGTATGGTGAATTTTGGAAGTGCAGCAATGTATCATACCTACAACTCGCACCATAGGTGAAACTCAGATATCTTTCTGCACGCCACATTGGTTTTATACTGAAACAAAACAAGATAACCTTTGGAAATATTTAACAAAAAGTCAACCCACCCAGAGCATCTAGCACTGCATGGGGGGAAAGAGAAAATCTTTGAGATCTATAGTAGTACACAAGTACCTTCATGCATCCCTAACGGTTGATATTAACTTTTCCGTATAAACAACTTCAATGCCACACCAATTCAAAATTAGTTGTTGAAAATTCTTGACATGGCTAAATACTTAGATTTTGTTGTTTGGGCATCTGAGGAAGCTGGGGGCTTGTGTGTATGTGATTCTGCTTCCTTGGTAAGACAAGATAGGAGAGGAAAGGAGAGGGGACTGAGGGGACTGGAAAGGAAGGGAGGAGGGGTAGGAACAACTGTGCCTGGTGAAAGTGCGTGGGATTCTGCTGGTGTTTGTGACTGCTGAGTAGGGCTGGTTATAGCTGGTCTTTGGGTCAAAGTGTTGTAGCAATTGCGTGGTGTGTGTGTCATGTTTCAGGAGTGATGCTAGTGGGGAGGGCAGGGAAGCCTGCTGGGAGGCAGTGTGTGTACCAAGTCTTTACATTGGGCCAGTAACACAATAGTAACGTAATTATCCAGCTGAAACATGCTCAAATGGCAAAAAGTTGCAAAATAGATCGACCTCCCTGAGAAGAGAGGGAGCTGGTTACAGAGGTCTGCAGCCTTCATCCTTTTTTCAATACATTTTAAACAAGAGGATCTAGGGAGTGATTCCGATTCAATACACATAATCAGTTTGCAAGTCTTATTTCCATTTGAAAACAGGGCCATTTGCAATCATAAGAGCCGGACACGCTGAAAGATACAGAGCGCTTTCCGAGCAGATGATGGGTGACAGACTCTGCAGGCAAGCACTAAATATTTTCTTCAAGCCTCAGACCTTGTGCATCAGTCTTTAGTCCCGATGGATTTTGAGTAGAATATTCCTGTTTAATATCTAACTTAATTGCTTAGAAAATCAAGACTCCATGGTTGGGGGCGAGGGGAGTACCGGCGGGGAAGGTGAGAGAGAAACCTTGTTTGTCCTTCTCGGCTCTGGTTAAGTCATTTAGGGGAAAGTTCGCGGGTACGAAATATGATGGAAAATTCAAACTTGTTTTTAAAGGAAGGGCCGCCAGAAGAGGTTGCCCAGGCTAAAATTCGCCGTTTGGAGCTGTGAAGCCCTGCCCGGGTGTGGCGGGGGCCAGCAGGGCGTCTTCCGGAGGGGGCGCAGAGCTGCGACTAAAACCCAGGGGCCGGCTCCGCGGCCTCCCAGTTGCACCGCCAAAGACCTGAGGGCCCCACGTGGCCCCGCAGTTTCAAGATGGTTGTCAGGGGTCTCAGCTAGAGGTGTGGGTACTGGAAATCTTGAGCTATTTGCTGGTCTCTCGTCGTAGAAAGTTTTGTTTTCCAGGATCAAGAGAAGCAGCTGTCCGCGACCTCCCCCTTCCCGCGGCCGCGGACACTTCCCACAGCCCTCGGCCTCCCCACCAACCCCAGTCCAAAGCCGCATTACTAGATCCCACCCTACCTCATCCCCCTAACCCTCAGGCCAGCCACTGATTTTTCATCCGGTTCCCCTTCCGGAACACCCTCGGCTGCGCGCCGCCTGCCCACCCGGCCCCAACCCCTTCTGGAGACCATACCAAGAAGTCTGTTGCGCAGATCAGTAGAAATTTCTCGTGAATTTCAACCTCAGAATATGTAGATACTAGTTCACTGATTTCACGACGGTGATCCAAACCCTAACCTGAAGGAATTTTTAAAACGATCTTAAAACACAATCTTTCTTTGAACAAATAAACAAAATCAAACTGCTGCTGTTTCCCTGATGAGTTTTCCTAGGGAAAAGAGAGATTTCGTCTTTCCCCAGATAGCAACATCTAACGAACTTTCTAGTAGGCTGAAACTCAATCTAATCATAGTATATGCTTAATGCCCATTCCGTT
Source organism: Pteropus alecto (assembly GCF_000325575.1). NCBI lineage: Eukaryota > Metazoa > Chordata > Mammalia > Chiroptera > Pteropodidae > Pteropus > Pteropus alecto. The sequence goes on from NW_006436664.1 coordinate 4,616,338, forward strand.
TTTGTTTACAAGGAGGATAATTTACTAATCTCAAGTCGTGCCTCTTTAGGCAGGCGTAGGGTTTTTAGACGTTCTTGCAAAGCATTTTTGCCTCTGGGAAGATCTCAGAAGAACCAAAAGACAGAAGGGGTGGGTATGAGGGGGTTGGGGAGAATTCTGCAGGGATCCTACTGGCTTGCTCAATTTTCTGCAAAAATTTGTCCTAAAAGCCCCAGTGTTCTTTAAACAGATGTCAAATTATAGAAACCACAAAGATCTAAAGATATCCTTTACGTACACACACACACATACACACACACAATACACACGCACACACACACACCAGCTGTAAACTCTAAATATTTTTCCTCTCTAGAACCCCTTCTTTGGATAAGCAAGAGTGGTCCTGAGACACTAATCCATCCTGAACTGATGAGGCAGGGCAGGGCAGGGCAGGTATCCTATAACAGGATATTTCTATCACCTCCTGTCAGTTGTAGGAGTTCTGTCCTCCCAGTCTGCAGAAATAGGATTTCTGCAGACTGGGAGGACAGAACTCCTACAACTGGCAGGAGGTGAAGGTGAGGCTGGAACCATAGGACCCACTCTGCTAGGGTGAAGGGGAGCTAGCTCACCCACCTGATGACAGGGCTCCAGTCTAGGTTTGGCTGGGAAGACAGAGGGAGGTGCACAGGAAGGTACCCCAGAGCAGCAGAGAGCCAGAGCAAGCAGGCTCCCAGGGCAGGAAGTTTCAGACACCTGACCACCCAATGGAGACATGGTGACTACACAGTTATTTCTACGAGTGGTGGTTGATTTGTGCTGATTCCTTCCCACTCTCCTAGACTTCCCTGAGAACCAAAGATACACAGGTTCAGGATAGCTACCCCAAGTCTTCAGACACAATCCCAGTCAGGGAGAAGAAATCTCAGCCTGTCTTCCTCAGAGAGCCCCCTCCCTGTCTCCCAAGACAAATGTGAAAGACCCTTGTTGGGACCCAAAGGTCACCTGCAGGAGCATCATATTCTTGTTTTTATAGCCTGATGTGACTTTATTATCTATTTTTCATTAGTGTCCTCATCCTCCTCACTTTCCATTTCTTCATTTCAATACCTGTGTTTTACCTGCTTTCTTATCTAATTCCACCTTCATAGCTGCAGTATTTGCGGGCAATTCGGTATCATTTTCCTAATGTTAGTACTAACAGGAAAAGCAGATAAAGTGGATGCACTAAGCTATACAGAGTGAAAGCCAATAAGGCCCATATGGGAGGCCAGTTGGGGGGTAAGAAGACCAGAGAACTGCCAAGGTCAGCCCTATCAGAGGACTAGCAAGAAAAATGACGAAGGAAAGAGAAGCAGCAGCACAGAGAAATTCAATTAATGTCAGTGGATAGGAGGAATGAATAAAGCCCTGACCTGAGGCATACGCCTGGCCAGGCATAGAACGGATGAGGAGGAAGCAGATGTGTGTGGTGGTCTGTCTCTGAGATGAGAGGCAAATCTAGCAACCCTTTCCTTCCCTCATGCCAGACCTTAAGAATAGGGACTTTCTGCCAGAGCAAATTAAGGGGCGACGGAGCCAAGGGGCTAGAGACTGGACTTAGCCTGCCAAACTCCAGCCTACTCTTTCAGCCTGGCCAACTCAGAGCTCTGCACCCTGAAGAGGAACAAATTCGGGGAACCTGGGGAACAGAGGGTGAAGCCACCAGGAGAAGAAACAGTAACTTCTGGAAACTTCCTTGGAAACAGACAAAAATTCTTTCTTTCACACTAGTGCCCCCACCCCATCCTCCCTGCAATTGAGGAAGGGACTTTGGAAAAAGGACAGCCTCTTGGTCTTTCCTGACCCCGGCAGTTCGACAGCGCCCCCTTTCGTCCCTGCGGATGCGGCCTCGAGGGAGGTGACACGTGGAGGGAGCCCCAGCTGCTTGAGAAAATGGCAGGGCGATTCCGCTGGGACTCGGAGTTGAGCTGGCCCCGCAGCCCTCACCTTCGGGTTCTGAGATGCTTCCCAGGGCTCAAGGCGGGTCCTAAAAGGGCGACCGGTTCCCCGAGACCCTGTCGGGTCACGTCCTCTGACGGGCGAGTCCTCCCCGAGCCGGGTGCGCTCCCTGACCGTGCCTCCGGCCAGCCGGCTCCCGGGGAGTTCGCAGCCTCTGAGCCCCGCGACTGCTGCGCGTCAAGATGCCTGGCCTGTCCCGCCGCCGGGGACTCTGCCTCGCGAGGAGGAGAAGGGAATCTGCCAACCCTACCCTAACCTTCCACGACCCGTCATCCACTCAGCCCGCTTGGAGGCTCCTCAGTGGGACCTGGATCCCCGGATCTCTCCTTTTTTAAGGATCTCACACACTGTGATACGTTTTAGCTGCAGCACATTAACCCTTTTAATACCCCGGCATGACACTGTGTTAGTGAGGACCTCATCTGGTTGATGACTATAGAAGGGCACATTTTAGACGCTGCCTGCCTGTGAGGCTACAGGCCCCCTGCCAAGGCTCCGGAGCTGGCGGGTGAGGTCGGGGAGAGCGACCTGGGCCAAACGCTGGTTCGTCGGAGCGGGAGGGCGGCTGTCCAGACTACCCGCTCTGGCGCCGGCCTTTCGGCCCAGCGGCCAGGGGCGGCCGCACCACGAGCCCCACATCCACCACCCCTGGCCACCGCTACGCCGTCCGGGCTTCTCCCAGGAAAAACCACGCGCCTCGGCGCGAAGTCATCCAGCCAGTTCCAAACGCCCAAGTCCTCTCTCTTCGACTCGCGCGCTTGCCCTCCGTCTCCCGTTAATATTCTTCGATGATTTCGGAGGCATAGATTTTCAACTTTTGGGGGAGAATTTGTTTCATCTCTCCTAAATTCAGGAAAGGGAGTCTTCAAAAGTCTTAATGTTGCGTGATGATGATGATTATTTTTCTAGCATTCAAATGAATGCGAAGCCACGAATCGAATCCCGTCACTCATTTGGGGTTAGCTTCTCCCGATATTTCACACGGAAAACAAAACTGGGTCCTTCTTATTTGTACTTGTCCTTAACCTTTGCAGCCACTGCTGTAGATGCGGCTCTGTCCATTCTCTAATAGATTTTACCAGGGGCTGGTGACAGAGAACTGATTTCTTTTCTATTAGGGTTTAGCACATCTTTGTTGAAGGCCTGCAGAATGACCAGGGATTAGATTTGCATCTCTTAGACGCCCTGTGTGGTCTTTGTGCGAAGCTTGTAACTGTTAAAAATGACTTGTTAGGAAGCGTGTGGGCTCTCATCGCTCTCCTTTTGACAGAATGATTGTGAAATTCAGATTGGCCCTGTAGGATTTAGCCCGCAGATTCCACCTGAACCCTAAGCAATTAGACCCTAATCTCACTGCAATCATATTTGAGTTAGGATTTGTTGCACTTTGTTTACTTCAATTAAAAGCAGTGGAATAATTTTTTTTTCCAGCTTTTAAAGTGAAATCTCCACCAAAAGAGATTTGCTGGGATGGGATTTTTTTTTCCTGTACATTTCTTCCCACTCCTCCCCGTCCGCCCCTCCCCCATTGAAATAATTCTTCTTTCTTTTCCTGTTGGCACGCAATGCCGGGAGCATCCTTACAGAGGTTGAATTCACGTCGCCTAGGAAGAACTGCGTCGTGATCACTCCCCGCTACGAGGGGTAACAAAGCTCCGGGCGTCCCCTAGTCCCTGAGAGGGCCCGTAGGTCCCGCTTGGGCGCCGAGCTCTCCCACCTTCGTCGGCTGGTCCCTGCATGGGCTGCGGGAAGGGGACACCGGCCCGGCGTTTCGCTTCCCGAGGCGGAGCAGCCGCTTCTAAGGCGCCTGGCGCTCGCCCGGCTGCACGGTGACCGCGGAGGCGGCGTGATTAGCGGGACCGCGGCGAGGGGCCCGGAGCTGCCCTCAGGGGCCCACCGCCACCTCGACGTGGCTTAGCTTCGGTTCTGGGGCCTGCGACGCGCACGGGCGGCACCGGGAGGCGGGGGTAGGGTGGGCTCACCTCCGCCAGGTCTTTCTCTGAGTGGGTACCTGCCCAGCTGGCGTCCGGCCTCGGGAGGCCTGGCCCCGCGATTCTCCAGGCCCCGAGCGCCGAGAGCGGCTTCTAGCTTCTCCTCGGGGCCCAGAGTGCGGGCCTAGTGCGCCGCCGCCTCCCAGGCTGCGGAGGGCCAGTCGCCCAGGTCGACAGGATCTCAGCAATTGTCAGGGCATTTAACCCCGATGCATTTCCCAAAGGTCGCCTGTGGTTACTAAGTGTCAAGGCAGGCCACCTTAGTAGTATTTCTTGATCTGTGGTGTTTGTCGCCTTCGTTTAATTACCTGGTGAGACTTTGTCACTTTTATTTACTCAGAACATCTCATTTGAGAGACACGCGACGATGACTCTGTGTTATTGTTTTGCATTTTGGTTCATGACCAATTATTTGCTCCTACAGAGTTTGATTTGGTTCCCTAAATTACTCATTTATCTTTCTCAGTTAACGCTAACGTGCGAGTCAACACGATAGCAAGAGAAATTTTCTGGCACGGAGGACCTTGATGCCATTTATTTGAGAGGGAAGAGGGAGATGCCACTTTTTAAAATTCCCAGTAAACTTTTTAAATAACAAGTGCTCTCATTGTCACTTGTCTCAGAGAAAAAAAAATTAATATTGTTATTATATGATTCCATAAGAATGAAGGAAAGCCAGCCTAAAACCTAACTCTGTTTGCCTTTGTAACTAAAACATTTTAAATGAGAAGAAAGTATTTTGCTGACACTAAGTGCCATATAAATGGGAGCAATGCTAACTAGTTTAGGCAAGTGAAACTCTCCCGATATTTTGAGGTAGAATCTGTTTTCAACAGACTCATCTTTGAATTATTTGTATACCTGATTATTCTTAACTTTATTAAGAATTCTTTAGCCTTCGAGAGAATAAAGGAGACTCTGTCTTGCCATGGATGAGGGAGGGAGATTGTCGTGGGGGTAGCAGAGAAGAGGGAGCAAGACTGTGATAATCTCTTTGAGATCTACCAGGAGAAGTCTTGATCTATTGATTGAGGATCCCTGCTTTAAATGAATCCTGTGTGCAGTTTAGTGTGATTTTTCATTTGTGAATAGGAACTGTATCAAAACCCTAGTGTGACCATGACAATTGGGTAATCACACACAAGGCATCTTTGCTAATGGAGATATTCTGTAAATATGTTTCTAGTGAATACACAGATAACAGTCACAGAGGAAAGGTCAGGTGCCACAAATCATAGATTACTCTGCCAAGGGTTGCCAGCCATCTGAGGCTTGGAAGGACATTAACTGCCTTTGCATTCTCAGAATACTCGCCTCAGTTCGTGATTTCACTTACTTGACCCTACTTCTGTTATTAAAAGGCTGGCAGGTGCAATCAAGGGCAAGCAGGTTGGCTACCTACCCTTCTGGCAGCTCTCCAATATTCCCATTTAGCTGCCAGGAGACAAGGAGAGGAGTGAATTAGTCATGTAATCCTGCAGTAGCATCTAGAAGGTATCAGGAAAACTTTAGTGGCAGCAGGCGAGTCCACCAATCAGCCCTGTTTCTAAATTCTTCACTTCATACACGGAACAAATCACTCTGGGGGAATTCACTCACAGGAAGGGCAGGGAGGGGAATGATAAGAAGTGACTTCAGTATAGGAGCTCTCGAGCAGTTTCCTTAAAAAGTAAGCTGTAAGTACATTACTTAATAATCCCAGTTTTGAAAACTGCCACAAATAGAAATAGGATTTTCTACTAATGGGGAGCAAAAATCAGAGAAAGTGTCCCTTATCAGATAGTAATAGGGGAAAAAAATTAAGAGCTTTTAATAAAATTTGGAGGATTATTATTTCTTGTCACCAGAACAAACTTCTGGCTTTTCACATTTGCTTTAATAGAGACATTATTGCTAACTTGATAAGATTTAGGCACCCAACTTTCAGAGAAATGTGAAATCGAAATTATATAAAAACAATTTTTTCCTACTTCAACTTGAAACAAGAAGGTATTTGGCTTACAGGAACATTGTAAATGCAAAATACATTTCTCTCACTCTAATATTAACATTCTTTTCTAGAGTATGTAAAATCTAGAGGTGTAAAATAAAATAATCATAGGGTGAAATGAGACATCCTGGGTTCTCTTTTTTTGGCAGGATAGGCCCTTTTTCTCATACTCTTACATCGGAAGTGGCATTGGGATCTAGGATGAATGATCGTCATTGATGATAAAGCCATAACTTTTACTAGTAGGTAGTATGAAAGTAGACTGACTTCATCAGTGAAGTCTTCCCCTGGGGATTTGCTATGGCACTTTTTGAACAGAAAAGTACAATTTATTGAAGTATGAGTGTTCAGGAAGGCTAACAAAGTGTATTTTTCGAAAGAATATTATATTTCCTAATATGTCAGGAGGATTCTAGATGTGAGATATAAAAAAAAACCTAATTTTTTTTCAGAATTGTACTATCATTACATTAGTGTATTCTTAAAAAATGGAGATAGACATTACTCATCTACATTACCAAAGGGGAAAATATTTAAAAACCAGATGACAGATTTGGGCCTTATAATTTAAACAATATTGAATGCCGAACAATCTTCCAAGTCCATTTAAGCAAGAATGGGAGAGAATCTCTATAAGAACGAATAAAAAAAGACCTTATTGTACAAATTTGCCTAACTTTCCCCTCCCTGGTTTTATTAGGTTATAATACAAATCATTACTTACTTTTGCTACTAAGCACCATTTTAGTGTAATGGATTCATTTCAGATGCTAAAGAAAACCCAAAGCCTGTGTCTTTTTATAAGTTTATGAGGAACTTTCAAATTGCTCCACCCAAATTGGAGAAATAGCTGTATTTTTTCTTGCTTATTAAGTTATAAAGTTAGAATTTATGCAGATGAACATTTTCCAACTTGATTAACATTTCCTACCAGAAAGGTTTTCTTTCCCCAAGAGAACAGAAAGATATTACAAGCCTATGTGATTTGATAGTGGTCACATTTTACATTCTTAAATTTAGAGCTGTAAACAACTGTATTCTTTGTTTTCCTTTTGTATATCTGCTGTTAGTCAGTACCTTGTATGGTGCCTGACACGTAATAGTTGTTTAATAAGTTTGATGAATGAATGAATTTATGAAACATTTTCACTATTTCCCTGTTGTAATCTTTTCTGATGTGCAAAAACGTAAAGACAAAGAAGTGTTATTAACCTTTTTCTTGTTATTAATGAAAATAAAAATCGTTAAAATTCTAGGTAGGTTGACTCAAAATGACAGATAAGAGATCCTAGTCTATGTAGTTAGCAAGAGAGGAATCCCTTACATTTCCCTGCCTAATTAAAAAAAAAAAAACTGTTTGAGAAAATGCTGTAATGTTTAAAACAAACAAAAGTTTAGATGTAACACAATATGAACCCTAAAAATTAATGACTTGGAAAATCTTTAGGGTTAATCTCTTTTTACATTCCAGACATAAACTTTCTATGGCACATTCACCATTCAAAACCTTTAAACTTCTAAAGGGTAACCATCTTTTCAAGTGGTGAGGGAAACAGAAGGTCACAAATCCTATCATTCTTTTTGGAGTTGAGGGTGGGAACTGGCCAGTGTGGTATCATTTACTATAAAAAAAATTAAAACACTTGTTTATTGTTAATGTAATACCACATAGGGCTGCTCTCTGGAAGGTGGTCTGATGACCAAGAGGAACCTGTCTGTTAGCAGAAGCAATGGCTACTATTACATTGTTCTCAACTTCTATCCGTTAGGGAGCACCCTTCACATTTAAATAGGGGCTGCAGCTTTGGGGCACAATGGAATCAGTGGAGTGGAGTCAAGGGAGAATCAAAAGATCGAAAGCGGCTTCAGAGTTGGGATACCTTGTGCCCTTATATTGGCCTAAACAGCTACTAGAGTCTCTCTTCGTTGATTTGGGGACTGGTTTAAGATTATGTGCATATTAAGGGAAGACTATAGTAGCAAATTCTTTTCTATTTTGATGTGTAGTCTTTTATCAATGAGTATGAGGGTATTATATCAAGCGGACAATATGTGCTTATGTGCCAGGGATGTTCCTGTCTTCAGTTGAGCAGCCCCCCAGAAGACATTTGCATGGAGGCAGCATTTGCTCAGCAAGGTGGGGAAGACTGGAAAAAGTCAAACAGCAGTAAGACCCCAAATAAGCTAAATCTTAAATCTAAATCCCATTTATTTAAGACTAAAAACCCCCTTTTAAGCACTCACTTGACATGAAGATACTGATACCTCTTTCTGTTTATATCCAAATATGCATTTACACTCAGTGGATTACAGGTAATCCTTTAACACATGTTTCCAATAAAACATGGATCTCTAAAAGAGAATATTCTTCACCAAGCCTGGAACAGGGGTGACTCACTATTTATCCAAGAACTCTCCTCTTCTTTCACATGTAGGTAGCAGTTGATATTTTGTCACCAACTTCATGCCAAAATCAAATCACTATAGTGAGAGAGTTATAATAAAATTGTACTTAGAGAAAATAGTTGATAGAAACCAAAAACACAAGTTGATGCAAATATCCTGTTGTCCAAGTACATCCAGTTTAGACATTCTACAGGAGATTAGGGGACATCGCCCTACATCGTAAAGGTTTTGTGATAAGGAAAAAATATGGTGGTGTATTTATTGATTTATTTATTCAGTTGGTAAACATTCACTGAGTGCTTACACCAGGCAAAGTACTAGGCATGAAGAAAAAGATGTCTCTGACCTAAAAGACAATGAGTTGGAGGACACAGGCCTGTAAATAGACAATTACAATTCAATGCAATGAGTACAGCTTTGCGACATCTGTGCAAGATACAGTGGGATCCCAGAAGAAGCATCAATATTTGGCAGGAGGAGAAAAGATAATGCTTGAGCTCACTCTCGAAGGAGGAGCAGAGTGTTATCAGGCATTCCACGTGGGGAAAACAGCATGTACAAAGGCCCAGATGCAATGTAAAGCTTATCATGTCCAGGGAATCATACCTAGTTTAAATTGTTGGAGCAGGAAGTGTGAGGACAGCATTGGGAGTAAAACTGAAGGCGAAACATTTTGAAGATCCTGAATACCAGACTATGAGGTATAGATTTATCTTGTTGCAGATAGAAAGACATTGAAAAAATTCAGATATAATCAGATGTGCATTTTAGAAAGACTGTGCAGTCAGCAGACTGGAGAATGGATTGGAAGTTGGACAAATTAGTGACAATAAGACTATATGGTGGTGCTTTTTACCTGCCTGCTTGGAATAAGAGTGCTATTGCATTAAAGAGATACAAATCCTCAAACCTTGGCAAGAATGAAGGCATAAAGATATTTTCCACAGAGGCGTCTTTTTAAGGAAAATGACTGTTCACATTGGGTAAAGATCACTGATTAATTTTGTATGTCCTGTACGTACCTTTTAGGGTCAAGGGCACGTTGCTCATCGTTTTATCTAATTGTATGATTGACATCCACCTGAGCCGACATTTTTGTTACTGCATTGAAAGACTGTATGGTATTGTAGAGAGAGTGCTACCAGGAGTCAAGAGACTTGCCTCTAGTTCAGTTTTACATCTCAGTCTTTGTAAGACCTTGGAGAAGTCACTTTACTTCTTTGAGCCTCAGTTTCCTCAGTTGTAGAGTGAGGGGCACAGTGTAAATTATTTGTAATGCCACTTTATATTATGTTATGATTTGTGACTTTGTTTGCACTTATTAATCTCTCCTAATGTTTATTTTTTACCTCATCTTCCTGATTTTTCACAATTTTAAGAAGAACAGAACTATTTGGAAGATAATTCCAGAGTGTATTATTCAGGGCAAAATACTGTTTTTATTGCCCTGCACTTGATACATTTAGCCTTTCTCCTGGAAATAAGATGTTGGTAGTGTTTTGAAACTATGAACTTTCTGCTCATGTGAGTCACATTTTATCTTCATATGAACGAAGAGAGAACTATTTAATCACTTTCAATTTCTACTAGGTTAAATTAAGAATCTAGTTGTAATTTTTAAGTTACGGATTTTCTTTTCCAAAATGATTGTTTCTCAGGTCAGATAATTGTATGTTCTCAGAAAGCTAGTATATGGATAAAATTGTGGTCCTTAAAATTATAGAACATGTACTGCTTCTAATAGTACTTTCTTTATTTTAAATTCTGTATTTCCTTGGAAATTTCTTGCTAGTTAATGCCTTTTTTTTTTTTTTCACTTAAGGGTCTGTTTACATTAGTAATATATCTTCTAGAGCTCTGGGAGTTCATAGAGTTTGTACCTACAAAACAGCACAGCACGGTTACTGTGCTTCAGAGACATGCAGGGGTCCCAGGGCAAATCAAAATGTTTTTAAATGTATGACATGTGCGAAGTTGATGAAAATTCATGACTTCTCTCTGTCAGGGCTGCTTGAGCTTAAATCATCAGAGAAAGGTGAGTGCAAAGAATTTTATTTAATACTTTTAATTCTGAAATCCTTGCCATCCTTGCTCATGGTCTCATGTTTTAGCTCTGTTCTACTTAGTAGTCTGCTTACAAAAAAAATAGTTGCATACTCTAAATCACTTTTCAGAATTTCCTGTTTAAACCATGGCTCAGATGTATAACTTTTAAAGAGGAATTGAAATGCGGTTTAAGAATGTAATCACGTACTATAGAACATGCAAAATACATGTGAAAGACCACATGAGTGTTGTTAATTTAACTGATTATACTTTATGCTTTAGAAATATTTTCAAATTTATCTTTTAAAATTGAAAAGAAAATATTGCAGGAAAATGTAAAGAGATAAAAAAGCAAAAACACTGTGGATATTGAGATCAGCTGTTTTTAAGTAAAAATCCATTCAAAGCAAAATAAAAGGCATTGTGCAGTGTGTGCTGGCTAAAACTGAGAACACAAGAGCATTGCAGTTAATTGGAACCAATCAACAGAGTGCTTTGCAACGTTTCTCACATCCGTGTACCATCTGATCTTCATAATACAAATTTCCCACAGTCTTGATGCAAAAAGGAATAGAAGTAAATATTTGAGTCATTAAAATATATGATGTATTTCTATTGCTCTTTCCAATAATTATTTTTAGGTCGTTATGAAAATAAGATGATAAAAACTTAGGTTATAAAACTAAGATTAAGAAAATCCCCAAATGTTATTCTATTTGTGTTTTAGGGGGATAATCTTCATTACTTTTTTTCGTTTTAATTTTATATGAGATGAAACATCAATTTTTGAAAATAAAATTTAGAGCACGTATTTGAGTGATTATATGATTTATGTATGATTATTGTGCTTGTGAAAGATAACCGGGCTTTTACTGGACTGTTGAGTCATATATTGTGAATGACTAATTAGTATATTACAAAAAAAAAACGAAGTACTACATTTTAGCTATTTTAATACTAACAGACTACTGAACTAAGTTAACTACATTAACAACTGTATCATACATGTCTTAAATATACAATACTTAACACTGTTATATTTCTACAATTCATTCGATGCTTGGTTCTACACAGAAGTTTTACTTTAGTTTCATTTATTCTACAAGAGGAATTGTTCTACTAGGGCAAAACTATTGCTTTTGTCATATTTTCATAAAATTCACAGTCTGTTTATTGTAAATAACATTTGTTTTCCTTTTCTCCGCCCTCCTCATTCCTTTTTTGGTGCGTGTGTGCGTGTGTGCATGTGCATGTGTGTTTGAGAGAGAGAGAAACAGATTCTTTGTTATGCTCTCTTCTCATATTAAAGGTAGAGCTCCCTCTGGGCCACTGAGGTGCTTCAAAACAGATTTGTAAGATGGTTAGTTAAAAATATTTGACTCGAGTAAGAAATATCTACATCTTGACAGCAATTTATAAGTTTTTCTCCCTCATAAAAGCTAATTCGTGAATGTCTAGCAGGTGCCCTTTTTAGAGGCAAAAATAGCTATGAAACTGATGCTATTAATAAGAGAATTGTCTTCCAAATGAGTCGATGATCTGTTCTGTATTTATAAGGATGGGACTAATTTACTCTTCAGACTGCAATCACCTCTTGTCGAAAAGAAACATACTTTAGAAGAAAACAAATACAGTCCACTTTGACCGTTTTTGTTTCTGTTTGTTTTGTTTTGGTCTGTACGTTTTCTCTTTTCACATCACACAAGATATTTTTTTCTCTCCCTGCTCCCAAAAAAGTTTTTGTGAAATATTTTCTTTTTTGCGTGCTCATTATGTATTTCTGTTGAAGGAAAAAAAAATAGTTTCAAAGAACTGTCTTCTCTCTACCACTAAACTTTTTCCTTTGTACTCTTCTTTGCGCAGATTCGATCTACTTCATTGCAGGAGGGTATCTCTTAGCTAAATTCTCTTTAGGAAATTTACTCTTTCTACTCCTTTACAGAGATAAGTAGCTTTGATGACAAATACTTTAGAATGCTCATCTTACAAATACAGAAAAAGCACATATTGGAGTGTAAATATCTTTTTCTGACAAAAGAGCCTATTAAATACATAGTAATATTTGTGTTTAAATTTTTAAAATCTGGTATATTTTCCTGTCAGGATTGGAATAGTAGCTACAGATGTTCACTGCTCCAATAAAAAGCAGTGTCATTTAATAACAACCTGAAATTGGCTCTGTTGTATTTAGTTTGATTTAGAGGAATTACAACAATAATGCTCTAAAAATGCATATTAAAATAACTCTGCTTATCTCTATCATCATTATTTCTTAAAGCAAATAATTGAGATGGAAAAGTCATTCGATAAAAATAATTGATTTGGACGAAATGAGATTCACATTCTTCTGCCAGATAATGATTCAGCAGCTACTCTGACTTCAGTGGTACTTCATTAGACGAAATTCTCATTCATCCTAAAGTCTTAAGAAAAAAAACATGTTCTTTATTTTAAAATTTACATCATTTTTGAAGAAGTAAACAAATAAAGGAGAGTGGAATAAAATCTCTGACAGAATTTATTTGTTGTTATACAATCCTTTAAAGTTTTTCTTAGGGGACAGGAATGTCATATGTTTAGTTTCAGGACAAAGGCACTTTTTTAAATGAAGAGCTTAAGGAAAATCTATAAAGAAGTTTGCTTAACAGAGAGTAGGCAAACTAAGCTTTTGGTTGTAAAAATTATTTACATTAAAAATTAGAAAATAACTAATATTTAATGAATTTTAGAGCTAATAGAAGGCTAGTCTTTAATAAAGAGAATCTTTAAAAAAATAAAAGCAATTATGAGCAACTTCTGGAATTTACTTTGGGTAACATATTTGGAGGCACATTATTTTTCTGTTTCTCTATGGTTCTATGGTAGAGATGATTTAGCTTAGGAGTTAAGAAAACTTACGTAACTTCAGAATGTTCCCTCCAGGTAGTGGTTTTATGCAGGACTAGAGTTATGCAGTTAAAAACAAAAACAAAACAAACACCTTAGAGTCATACAACATTAATTAACTTATTCAGCAACTATGGATTATTATTGTTACTATTATTATTTTGCTCCAAAAATGACCAATCTATACAGGTCAGGGATTAAAACAATTCAGGTTCTTATCAATTTATAAAGTACTCTTTTTAATAGTTAAGCAATTAATCAAAAATCCCCTGCATGTGATTCATTAATATCCATTTTTATATTTTGAGTCATATGTATTTAAACATTTCAGCATTTCAGTTCATTAAATACTTTTAGCCGAATATTGTGTTGAGGTTAAAAAAATCTATTGTAAACTGGTTCAGTTCATTTAAGAGAATCTTTACATTTATGTTGCTTTTTAATAGAAATAAAGTTGCTAAGTTTAATATAAGTCATTGTTATTTTGCTTAAGTTGCAAACATTTTATTAAAATGTTTAATTTGTAATGAAAATAATTTCATAGTTATTAATAAATAATCATTTTCTTGGCTTTCTATGAATTTTTAATTTCCTTAAAATACAAATATTTATTTTTGAAAGCATGAGTAAATATGTTTAGAATTCGAAATCACCCTAATGAAAGAGAATTTAAAGTCTTCAACAGAATAGTGAACTACTTACTTGGCTTCAATTTGTCTGTCTTGTACGTGATTTTACAGAACTAACTAGTAAAAACTAACCAAAACCAAAAATCAACTGAGAGAATAGTCAAGGAGGAAAAAGGAAGAGTTGCAGGAAATGATATTTTCCCATCAGTGGATAGGCATGCATACATTAAATGCATAAAAGGCAGCAGGGGGAGAAACAAAAGCTGTATACTGAGGATTCTGTAAGTCTGAATTAACTAAATGGGAAAAAAATGAAATCATTCTGCTTAAACTTGTTCACTAATAAAAGGAGAATCGCTTTTGTTAAATATGCTTGGTGTGATTATCAAGCAAAATTTTTTTCTCCCAGACATCTATGAATAAAACATGCATTTGAGCATTAGGTAAACAAACAATAAATGGATGAGTTCAGTTGCAACATAATAGCATTTTATTTAGAAAACATATATAATCATATTTGTATTGGCAATCCAAATTTAATGACTTCTTTCAGTAAAATTAAAGTGCCTCACAAATAACATCTTTTGCATAAGGATTGCTTATTCTTTGCCCATTTTTTCTATTTTTTCAAAGAAATAGATTTTTAAGGTCTCTGCTTAACCATACATAATAAATAAGATGAAGCATGGAACCATACAATAAATAAGATGAAGCATGATTTCACAGAGAAAAAAAATTCTTTCGAATCATCTTAATTTTGGGTTACAGATGTTATAAAAATAAATTTTAAAATACATTTAAGGAGAAAATGATCTCAAGTCTGGTACAGCTTGGGCTGATTTGAACAAGGCTCTGTGTGTTGCTGAACCAGTCTTTGGCTTATTAGCCATTTCATTAACACAATATCTTCTTCTGTAAACTTGAATGAGAAGAAACCATTTACAATAAGGAAAGCAAACAACAGAATGAATTTCCTCTGTTGGTGTTTTATAAGACTGTTAAACAGAAAATGGAGGGAAGAACTCTCTTTAGACGATATCACTTAATTAAGTAAAGCATCCTAATCAGAGTCCCCTCCAATTGTAATGACTGTAGGGAGTCAAGTACATTTCTGTCTATGTTAGAGTATCTAACTGCAATGATTTATTGATATTTATTTTAGGAGTACAACACAGAAGTAATAAAACAGAAGAAGCAGGGAGAGAGGGAATATGCCCATGGCTTACTGCAGGTACAACCAGAGCACTTCAACCAAATTCCTGATTTTCTTGTGGGAGGATTTTCTTTCTAAAATCAGAGCACACCTTTAGATGAGAATGTTCCTTTTCTGCATTTGACTTGTCCAAATATTCGCTCTGATGTTTCTTTGTCCATTGGGTGAATCATTGATTCACTTTCTTCACTGTTAGAATCACCACAAATGAGTGGATGAGCACCTGCTGTTTTCTGCAGTGACATTACCGGATTGCATTCTACACTGATTTTAGTCTTAAAATACAGCTTCTCTGTATGGGAGAGATATTTGAGGAAGGAAAGTAAATATACTGTATAGGCAGACAGACATTGGCTGCGCTCCAAGCTGCACACAGCATAAACCTGCCTATCTGCCACATTTCCCAAATCTCAAAAACATGTGAATAATCAGGCGAGCAACTGGATAAGTGATTCACACTAGGGAATCTAACCAATATTCTGATGAGAGGGTACTACGATGCTAAGACAGAGGGGCAAATAGACTTGTATTGTCGAAACCGCACATAATAAAATTGATTAATGGTTCAAAAGAGAAAATATTCTATGAGTTTGAAGTGGTAGCCCAACCCTGTGGACTTTGGGTATTTAAGTGCAAGTTATCCAGATAATTGAGTTCAAAAATATACTTTCCCCCGAATCATTCTAATAATTGGGGCCCATTCGCATTTAGACTTCATGTTAGTTGTCAAGATTACTTACTTCTGTATACTTGGATCTAAATATTGGAGGCTTATGCCTTAAAAACCTCAACTCATACCAACACATATATTTGAAATTACCAAACATGCTTAGAACCTATTCAGTTTGCGGAAGCAAACTTTTCTTAGAAAGTTACATTCATTTTTATAATTGGAGATGAATTGCTTCGTAATAAGAGAATTAGGCAAGCAAAAGTATAATTATTGCTATATTACTGTCTTCTTAATTTTTTTTCTTAACTTCTGTTATTTCTTCCTCATTTGCTGATCTTTTAACCCCTCTTTTTCTCAGTTCAATGGTTATTGTGCTTTAGGCATTTAGTTGTAAATGGAAGTTCTCAAAAGTTTGGGGGCTAACAGCAAAAGTATGCTTTGATTCTGAAGATCTCAAGATTGTATATGAATTGCAGGCATGGATTACTTCCATAAACTATACTTGGTTATAATCATAGCATGATGAATTATCTATTTGCTTGGTATGTCTGTCGATAGCTTTAATATAAACCTATTATCTTTTTACCAAGGAAATATAGGTTTCTCTAGATTTGCAAATACAAAATACTATTACAGAAAGTCAAGCAATCATACAAGACATTTAAATTAACATTGTACACTGTTCAGCTTTTTTTTTTTTTTTTTTTTTCCTGCAGTGCAGACAGAAAGGCAAATTGCTAAAACTTTTTGACGCTGGAAAACTTTGTTAGATTAGTAACCAGAGACATCAGCAGCTTAGCAACTGGAAGCCTTGGAAAAGGTAGATGACCTGGAAATTGATGTTCCAAATGAAATTTTGCTATGTTGGCACTTCCTGATTAAAGCTTTGCCTCAAGAGGACCTATGTTTGTCTATTGCCAATTTTATCTACCAACTGCTTTTTTCTTTCCTTTATGTTTTCTCATCTTCTCGCTTCATGTCTCTGGTTCTTTTTCTTCAGGATCAGGCAAAGAGATTCATTGAACGGCTCCAATTATCAGGATTTGAAAACCTAATATCAGAATCTACCAGTTTGTGTAGGTCTGCACTGAGCAGTCTCTCCTTCAGCAACAGGACATTTGCATAATATGGGATCATCTTTTCTTCTTCACTTTTCCCTGGGCTTGTAAAATATGATACAAAATTTTTCATGACGTTAAAATCTATTGCATAGGAAATCTTGCTGGAAACACATGGTACAAACTAAAATGCATTTAAAAATATATATGCAGGTAAGTATCAAGGGGAAATTTGTGGGTGGTTAAGAATGATATTAAAATTGCTAACAACCTCATCAACAGTTTAAAGGCTTGACACATTGATTTTTGTAATCACAGGAAATTTTACTGAGCTTTCTGTATGAGTTGGATTTTGAGTTTATGTCCACAATGCTGAAGTTGGTTCTGTGAACCTCAATTATAGTCAACCATTGCTCTTTACTTAGCCATAAAGGACTTTTTTTGAGGACTTTTTTTAAAGTGATGGTTATTCTGAGTCAAAAATGGTCACTAAGCTCTGTATAATCTATTCACCATATGAACCTGAAAAATAATAGACTGGCTGCAATTGGATGTTTTAATTATAAAAGCAATACAAACAGGATATAAAGTTTAAAAATGAGTTTCTTTTCCTCTAGCCCCTTCAATCTCATCCCTTAATGCTAATCATTAATAATAATTTCTCATATATTTTAACAAACATTTTTTAAATCATATGCAAGCATATCTCCTTTTAAATCACAAATAAAATTATGCAATATATACACTGTTCTGAACTAGCTTTTATTCACTTAGCAATGTATTTTAGCTATCATTCCATGCTCTACACATGGATCTAACTCATTCTTCTAGAAGCTGCACAGGATATCAAATAACATGCTATTATGGATATAACCATTCTCATATTGATGGATATTTAGTGTTTTTAAGTCTTTTTGCTTTATCAAATAATATTTCGGCAAACATATGCATATTTTTGTGTACCTTTATAAGTGTATATGTAGAATTAATTGCCTGAAGTGCAATCGATATACAAAACACATTTACAATTTTGGAATGATAAGGCCACATTATTGATACAATGAAAAAGGTTGCACCAATTTACCTTTCATTGATAGTTTCTGAGAGGCAGGGATTTTATAAAGGGCTGAGATGAGTTCTGTGTGTGACATATATGTCTACCATTCTGTCTCTTCAAACTAGACTAAACATAGTTCGGTGGCAGCTGAGATGATTAGGGATGAGCTAGTGAAGAGAGAGAATACTCCTATGGCATATGTGCCAGGATAGCAGCGATTGCTGGGG
>NW_006436664.1:4634546-4654600 GCF_000325575.1 Pteropus alecto
CAGATCTGAATTTTCACCAAGTTTCCTTGCTAGCAGCCTTCCTGACAAGTGTGGGCCTGGAGAGCAGAATCAAGAGCCATTCACAAGTCATAAGAATGGAGATGAAAGTGAATTGGAACCCTGTCTCACACACACACACACACACACACACACACACACACACACACACACTCTTGTACAATCTTCCTCTCTGCTCAAATTCTACTCCAGGTGTGCATTTACTCCCTATCTTGGGCTAAGCTTCTGAGCAAGTGCTGTTCTCAGTCATTTGTGGCTAATCTTCATGCAGCAGGAGTGTTCCAGGCTTCCCCTCTATTTTACCATTCAGCTTCTCTGTGTGTGAATAACCCAGAAAATTTACATGACATTGTTCCAGTCCCTGGATTTGAAGAAACAGTCACATCCTTAAAACTTCCACTCTTTATTCAATATTTTCATTTGGCCTGGCATTTTACGAATCCCATTTTCATCCTTAAATAGAAACTCGGAAGTGCCTCTTAATCTACACCTTAGATCTCAGCCTTTTAAGTTGAGGGGTTATTTTAATGTTCTCAAGGTTATAGTTACACTGATAAGTTTATTTTGTATGCAGTGTTAAAATGCTAGGTACCGTGGTAGGGTATCTATGGATGTAAAGATGAATAAAACACAGTTCATACCTTTTAGAAGCTCATAAAATAGTGAAGAAACAGACAACACTAACTAAAATACCAGCCACTCTTTGATAAGTGTTAAAACATATATTTAATCAAAATTCTATGATGTCCTGCTTCTGGAAATGTATCCTACAGATAGACTTGTGCATGTACAAAAGGACACGTAGACCAGCATTCACTGCAGCACTGTTTGTGGTGTTAAGTTTGTTAAGAGTTAAATATCCTGAGTGTCTGTCGACAAAGACACTTTATATGTTTTAATAAATGCTCTCTATGTTCTGATATGAAATGATCTCCAGGATATATTTTTATATGAAAAAAGAAGCTGCAGAACACATATAGTGCATATTGCCTTTTGTATAAGAAATGTAGGAAAATAAGAATGAGAATTGATGTTTGCTTGTATATGCATAAAAAACATTGGAAGCCCCCATAAGAAACCAATGCAAGTGCGAACCTAGAGAGGGCATCAGGGATTAGTGGGGCGGATGAGAAAAGGGGGTGAAACATAGCTTCTCAATGTATACTTTTGATGTCATTTTAATTTTTAAACCATGTAAATGTATTTGTTATATATTTAAAATTATATTAAATAAATTTAAATTATTATAAAATAAAGTTCCCCCTTCAAAGTTTTGCATTCTCTGAGATATTTACAAGTGCTAAGCTACATTTCCTTGGGATAAAGAACATCACATGAGATTGGATGAGGAAGCTCTGAATAGGAAAAAGAAGCCTTCTCAGAGACTGGATTTACCACATTTTTAGGCCCACTATCTCATGGAAATGAATTTGAGCAAAGCTAGGAGGGAGAATGCTATTTTCTACAAAGTTCTCAGAGATGGAATTTCTTATAAACGGGTCAGATTAAGATATGGAAATAATTTTAGAAGTAGATTTCGTTCTTTAAACTTCCTACGGGAAGGCTGTTTGGCCGCCTTGGGTTTCCCATGATGGCTTTGTAGGAAAGGTAGGATTTGCCTGTACCTTGAGCTGCCTACTTAAGTCATCAAATTGAACAATGTAACAATTTTCTAATCTAAACTTTGAATAAACGTCTTAGGCTCAGTTACAAATCAGAGAAATTATTTACCTTGCTGCTGATGATTTTATGATTATAAAAGACAATGTCAGAAGATGGTCGAAGAGGGATACGATCATCCTACAAACCACACAGGGACAGAAAAGGCCACTAGTGGATGGGGGACAACTTTACTTTCCTATGTATACATTTCTGCACTGAATCTCCTCACCATTACTACTGTTACGACCACTGCCTCTGCCTTTTCAGCTCATTTTAGCCATTTTTGACCATAAGACTACACCCAAGCGTTAAGCCCTGGTTACCCAGGAAGCTAGTGACAAGTGGGTAGAAACATAGAGGTGAGTGAGCATGAAGGCAGGTGACTCGCCACCCTTCCTTCCATTCACCAGTTTCTGTAATTGTTGCCCCTCCCCCCCTCCCCACCCCCAATACCATTTAGTTTCTTAGCTGGTCTCCAACTTGTCCTGTAGAAAGGGGTTTAAAAAATCCCAGTGATTTAAGAATGAGACTTCCAGATACGATAAAGTGACCATATAACTTACCTAATCTAACTAGTACCAGTTTCTCTTTGAAGTGCTAGTGAGTCATTATTTTTATGCGATTACCACACAAATGTGCCCATGTTAAGTGAGCTATTGCCAGCAATCAGGGCCACTTGTTACATAACATCGGTAAGAGGGACTCAGGTGAGAAACAACTCTGATTATAGGTATTTAGTCCAAATGCACATCAGTTGTAACTCCTTAAATGTATTTCTTTTAGTAGCTAATTGAAATACTTTATCAGTGAAAGTCTTGACACAACAGTTATACAAACACACATAAGAGAACATGGGGAAATTAAATAAGACTTATAATATACACCTTAACAAAACGATGGCTTAATTTGTACTCCCTTTGTAATTTTAACTAAATATTGTGGTGAGTAGTTCTTACTTTAAATCCTAAGTATATGGGCATTTATTGCACACAATATGAAAATACTTCAGGAGGCTTGTGATTAACGCCGTGGTATTCAGGTATAATTTCTAGAGACTTTCAATCAAAGACAAAAGGCCCAAGTAGATGATGAAACACATGAAAAAGATACTTATGTGTACAACCAAGGACTTAATTCAGATCAGCCATCTTACCTCACTTTTTCTTCCCTAAAATCAGTCCTAAAAGTTGTTACTAAAGTGATAAAATGATGGTCTTATCCTGGCATTTGACTAAGCTACTCCTGGACTTGAAGCCTTCCTCTGGTTTTCTATAATACTTGAATTGGATTCAGGCATCTCCACCTCTCACTCCAGAATTTCTGGGCTAATAGTACTATTTATCTCGTAAGGTTGTTAGGAGGATTAAATGATGTAATACTTGAAAAGGGCTGAAAACATAGTAAGCCCTCCTCAATATCAATTTTAGTGTGATTGCTGCCTAAATTCACTTCCCAAACAGGTCCCATTTTCTTCTTAGTGCACTGTGAGAGAGACATAGGCTTAAATTGTGACTCACCATTTACTAGCTATAAGTCCGTGGACAAATTAATTAACTAATTAATTAACTTCTTGGTAACGTGAATTAGTCCCACAAACATGGAGCACGCGGTCTGCCAGACATTGTGTCACATGCTGCAGACCCATGGATAAGAGCTTGAACACAACCCTTGCCTGCAAAGCACTAAACACCTGAAGGATGGGGCACAGGCAACAAAATAAGCAAAAGTAATACAGAGCTGTAAGGATAGTGCACTTACCCAACTTGAATAGGATCCATAGATTAGTCAAATGAGTCAGTAAAGCAGTGAATCACAAAAAATGTTATCGACATGTTTTACAGGTTCTGTTTCAACTTAAGCAGATTGGGGGCTGCTGGGGGAGGGGAAATGAGGAGTGATTACTTAAAGGGTACAGGATGTTCTTTTGGGATGATAAGAAAGTTTTGAAACTAGAGAGAGGTGGTGGTTGCACAACCTCGTGAATGCACTAAATGCCACGAAATTGCACTCTTTAAAATGGTTAATTGTATGTCGTGTGAATTTCACCTCAACAAAACCACATAAGTGTACATTATTTTGCCAATCTTTTGATGAAGGCCTAAGGATTTTTCTTTAGTTATGTGGCCAATAATTGAAATCCCAGGTCATCTTTCTAGCATAAACCATACCTACACACACACACACACACACACACACACACACACACGCACACATACATATATATATTTTATACATATATTTGTATATTTTTTTAATTTCCAGTTTTAAATTTTTTTTTAATATCGGGACAAGAATTTAGATACCTGCAAATCTATCTCAGAGTAGAATATGTTTAAATTTGTGATTTTCCCATTTACAGTTTTACACCCATACATAATTTATATGATAGCAGTTTTTTAATAGCTCACATTTAGGTCTTTTTACATTCTTTTTCTCTTTTTACATTTTTTTCATAGAAAAAACAACTTTCCTTCTGTACTCATATTTTATGAATTTATTAATATTTCATTGACTAGCATAGTTTGGAACGAACACATATAACTCTTGTTAGATTTACAATGCAATTCAACGAATGGGAGCAGAAGTAAGGTGAATGAATGTACTGAGAGCAGTTTACCACCTTTGAGCACTGGGGAGGCCAGGGCTGGAGTCACCATATTTTACAAAGGAAATGATGTCTATCAAGTGAGTTGGTTAAGTGGGAGTCAGTTTTGAGAGCATTTACAATACAACAGATGCCTATAATAAGGATATTGAACCTGGACTTTAAGAAGTGATTGTAAGCTGAGACCTAAAGGTTTGGAAGGACCCAACCAGAATAAATGCCAGATCATGTTTTAGGCACTGGAACTACCAGAGAGAGAAGAGAGCACATATAATGAAGAAATAGCAAGAAGTATGGCTGGGTTGTGGTGTGCAGAGGGGGTGTGTTGAAGATGAAGCTAAAAGAGGATTTTGCAAACCACATTAAGAAGTTCAGACTTTCTTTTAGGGAGAGTAGAGATCCATGGAAAATTTTTACAGAGCGTGCTGATATAATCAGACTTGCATTTTAGAAATATCCCTTGGACTGCTGTACATGTGACTCTACAGTTGATCTCAGGGGTTAAATGTGTCCCAAAAGTTAGATAAGGTAAGGAATGGAAAGAATGCAATACTTTTAGCAATGAGGAGTCTCCTGGTGACATTGGTGAA
The DNA here is from genome assembly GCF_000325575.1 of Pteropus alecto. Classification (NCBI taxonomy): domain Eukaryota; kingdom Metazoa; phylum Chordata; class Mammalia; order Chiroptera; family Pteropodidae; genus Pteropus; species Pteropus alecto. Next base: position 4,639,422 of record NW_006436664.1, read on the forward strand.
AGCAGTTTTAGAAAGAAGGCAGGCACAGGTGGCAGACGGTAATGCGGTAATGCTTTTAAAGAGTGTATGGGATGAGGAAATGACTGTGGTTTAGAGAATTTGAGCTTTCAAGGGTAGGACAGAGTAGGGGAGTGCAGTAGCTAAAGATGAACATGGGATGAAAAAGAACACATTTAAATGCTGCCAAGATAAATCAGTAGAAAAATAAATGTTGCAAACGAAAGCTAGAGAGGAAATAAGAGGGGTTAAAGGAAGAAAACCGCACTTGTTATGGAATGCTGTTGTGAGGGGATCAAGCGCAAAGCGTGCATTTGGCTTGTTAGTTTTTTCCATTCTCTATGCACCGTTCACCCCCTTTTAAATCTCATTTTGTTCTTATCTATAACCTGATATTGATACTTTGGCCTGTGCTTTCTTGGCTGCTCACTTACAGTTTTAGAAAGCTCCCCATAGTGTAGACTGGCCTAATGTCTCGCACGTCACCTCTTCCTATCAATGCCCACAGTGCCTACAATTAATTTCCATTTGGCTAATTCCTACTCTCATCTTCACTGTCACGTTCAGCTGCTCAGCAGCAGTGATGGGCTCCTAAGCACATCTGAATCATCTCACGTACTCACTGAGACTACACTCAAGCTTTCCTGTTTTTCACTTAGCCAAGATGGGGGGCTTCTGTTCATTGTGGAAAGAGGCTATCTTCCCCCAGTGGCCTTGTTCCAATTCTTATCTTTAATTATTAAAAACAATTATTAATAGGGTTAAATACTTAGCTTGGGGTTAATTCCAATGCTTGTACACAGTAGGTGTTCAAAAATGCTAGTTTCCTCTTACTTAGTTCCTGTTTCCTCGTTCACCTCTAAGCCATTTCTCTGCCACCTTCCTCCCATCCCCTGCCTTTATTTTGCACTGTGGTATATTTCTTTCCAATGTTTCTATGCTTTGAAAAACATAGTTGAAAACATACTATTCATACTTTTTTCACTTGCTCTTTTAATGTGAATATTTTCCTATTGTATTATTATTAACTATGATTTTTTATTACTGCTAGACATTCCATTTTACAGATGTACCAAGCTTCACTTGGCCTTTTTCCCATAGTTAGGCATCTAGGTGCTCATGTATTTACAAATAAAGATTTGTTCATATTGCTGATTATTGCCCTACACTAGGCTTCTAGAAGTGGGATTACAATGGTAAACATTTTAAGTATTGGAAGTGATTACTGCTGTTTTCTCACCAGCGCAGTGCTAACTTTTCAAGTCCCATTGATATTATTACAAAAAAAAAAAAAATGGCTTTATGACATCTTTTACGTTTTCTAAGTAGCATCATCTTCGTCTTAAAAATACTAACCATCTAATTGTTTAGAGTGTTACACACTGTTCAAAGAGAACTACACAGATTTGATCCCTGCATTCTAAAAGTTTACAGTCCAAGAAAGGCATACTGATGCAGGTAGTTTAAGGAAGTCACAGTTAAAAGAGCAGGACCAAAGTACATTTATTACGCAGACTGAGGAGTGAAGAGAACAGTGGGACAAGCTGGGACACCTAGCCTTTACTTGGGCCAAATGTGAAGAACAAATTTGTGGTCTGCTAATTCCCTCTGAATGTCTCTGTTGTAATCTATTTCCTCCTCTCTTCCAGTGCATAATAACAAGTAGCTGCTCTCAGAAAGGTACTGTAACCACCACATGCTTGGTTCTTTAACTTCCTCCTCCCTTCCCATACCACCTTCCTGTCCCCCAGCCCTACCTTGGGTCCCAGACTAACCCCGACCTTACTTAGTGGGGTGGTAGGTAGCACTGGTTTGAAGAACTTACCGGATCTCCTGGAGCTCATAAGCTTGAAGTTGTACTTGGAAACCACAGGCCCTGACCATGGCTGCCAGACCTTCCAGACACCATCTGCTGCTCATCTGTCATCATCATCTTCAGGTAGTATGCTCATCTGGTTGGGCATACTCTGATCACCCTCCGCTGCAGCTGTCCCATGAGTGCCCCCTCCCTAACACCAAAAGAGAGCCCATCTAGATTCCAGGAACAAATCCATCCTTGTCTGCCTCATTCCCACCAATGATAAAAATATCATTAATAGCAACAATAAATATTTAATAAGTGTTTACTATTATTCATTTAATTGTTGGCCCTTCCATTCCAGGCCATGACAAGAGACATGCTGTAATTTACTCCTGCGGAGATATGATGACGCACGTGGACAAGCGTATTAGCATATTATCACTGGCATCAAAACTAATATTATCTGTTTACCCAGAATAGGCCTAAGGGAGAGGGAAAAGCAGAAAACCTACTTATCTCAGTGCTCTATGCCAAGTCCAGGAATGGTGCTTGCACTGTTGCATCCACCAAGTCTAACCACAAGAAGGAGGTGATCAGAAAGCAAGGTGTTGTCAATAAGAATATTCACTAAAATAAAGGTATTGACATCATTGTCAGGCAGATTCTCTTCCTGTGCAGTATCTAGTCTGTTGACCTAGTCTTCTTGTTCTTCCCGAGTCTGATCTGTATCTGTTTTGCTGTGTTTCAGATACGAGGGTAGTAAAAATAAATTAGAAAGCAAGAACTTTAAGTTGCTTTTCTTTTTCCTTTATATTGGATTCATGCTAATATGAACCTATGGTATGAAAAGAAGTTTTTTGATTATATGTGTATGCAGTCATCCATTTTAATCCTCTTACCACTGACTGACCGAGAGTCAATTACCAGCTAATACCCACCCACCAAGGATGAGTTACAAGTTATGGCAGGTGTTTGGTGAGTAATACTAATGCAATTTATTTTACTGTTTACTCTCTTCTCTTGGAGTAATCAAATTATAGATTGGCCCTTAAAAATTTTGTTTTTAAGACTTCTGTTCCATTCATATTAACCTTATTTTCAAATTTATTTTACTAATTATACTTCCTGTGCATGAATCACATAATTGTGTCTTTTGCCCATTTATCCATTGGGTATTGGTAGTGTTCACAAATATGTTTAAATAAATTTTCATATGTTTGGAGATAACTTTTTCATCTGTGGTTTCATTTGTTTTTATTGTTAGTTATTTTTGTTGCTTAGAAGTTAAACAATTTTTGTAAATATATTTGACCATTTTATTTCATTGCTAATTTCTCCTTTTTCTCCAATTATAAAAAAATTATCACTTTAAAGTGGGACTAAAAACCCTATTCTTCCCTCAGGGTTCCATTCCCCACCATCCTTGAGATCTTACACTGACATCCTCTGGGCCTCCGAGCCCAGGCCCAATAACTCTTAAATGTATTATTTTCAAAGGTTGAATACTTATGACTTCAACTGAGCTGTATCCTGCAGAGTCCATAGTCTAACTTTTTGTCCTGAATTTAGAACTATTTCCCATGTTTTCTGATGTCTAAGAACTCTATGGCTTACTCCATTCGTACCTAAGTTAGTACTTAGATTCACTCATTCATTCACTCACTTATTCATTTATTCATTGATTCACGCATTCATTTATTCAATCATTTATTGTATGTGAGACATATTCTCTATGGTAGTCCCCAATGAACCCCGCTTCCTGGTGTTTCCCCTAGGGTAGGAACTGTGACTTGCTTCTAAACAATAGAACATGGTAAAAGTGATGAGATGTTCCTCTTGTTATTATGTTATATAATAAAAGACTCTGTCTTGCCAGAAGACTCATCCTAGAGACTAATCTTGCTGGCTTGATGAAGTAAGCAGCCGTGTTGTGGAAGCCCACATGGTGAGGAACTCTGGGCAGCCTTCACCCAACAGCCAGGAAGAAGGTGGGATCCTTGGTCTTAAAGCCTCAAAGAAATTAATTCTGTCAAGAATGTGAGTGAGCTATCAGGGGTTTCTTCCCCAGTTGAGCCTCAAGATGAGAATACAGTCTATTTGACACCCTGATTGCAGTCTTGTGAGATTCTAAGTAGAGGAAACATCTAAGGCACACGCTGACCTGTAGAAATCCTCAGATAATAAATGAATGCCATTTTTAGCCACTAAGTATGTGGTAATTTGTTGTGCAGCAGTGGAAAACGAATACACTGTGTTATGCTAAATACCGTATATTCATTCTCTCAATGAATTACTCTTCAAGTACCCCCCATGAGCCTTACACTAATATTATTTCCACTTTACAGATAAAGAAACTGAGGCTCAGGAAGTGAATTTCAGAACATTCTGCTCTCAACCACTGTACTATCGGCATGTTTAATTTAAATGTATTTGATTATTTCATGGATCCAAGTTTATCACGGTTTAAAACTTATCTTCTGAACATATTGAATGTATTTAGGAAAAGTCCTACTAGGCATGCCTAGTACACAAAATAGGTGTTTTTATAAACTTAACATTATAAAGAACTTTCCTATAACATTTTTGTGCTGTAGTTTTGCCATATACATCACAGAAATAATATTAAATTTATAAAAAGGAAAAATTCTTTTTTGTGTTAATGATGGACAGTAAACTATTTAGAAGGGAAAATAATTATGACTGGTACAAGCCCCAAATCACTGGAAATTGATCTGGACTTAGAACACTAAAGTAAACATCAGTTAGAATGTGTAGGATCTCAGATTCTGTCTTTAGCTGCAAGACAAAAACATTTCATTTTTTGTGCTAACTTTCCCATTTCTGATCAAGTATATGGAAAAATTATGAAGTGAAGAGACTTAGAAATGCTTTTTTAGAAAAATAACTGAAGTCCTATTTGGTTCAGTGTTCTGAGGAACTGAGATGGGATTACGACTCTATTACTGTGTCTCCTAATGAGAGTTCTTTCTATTCTGCATTTATCAGGTGTTAATTATTCATACTGCATGATTGAGGATTTTGGAGTCAGAGATTCACCTGCAATATTTGGAATACCAGTGGAGGTCTACATCAACACAGAATTTATACAGCAGCTGGTGCTAGTCAAAGCTAATGATCAAATTTCATTTTAATAAAAAGACCCCCAACCGAGCATACCATCTTGAAAAAAGTATACTTATCAAATAGCTTTCAATCAGTTCAAGAGAGATACCTTAATTGGGAAGAGGAAAATTTGCAGAGCAGTTTGTCATTGTGCCAATTTCAGATCAATAACTGCACGTCTGCTTTTTGGTAGACACAGCTTATGCTCTGTACTGAGTAACCATGCCTACATCCTCTCCATTTAGACAAGGCGTCTTTGTTCCATTTGACAATGTTAAATGATATCTTCTTTTAATTCCCCTCTGTGTCTCCATAATCACATAAGCAAAATTTAGATTTGTGACTATAAAGATCAATACTGTTTTTAAAATTTTTAAAGAAATTGTATATATCTATATATTTGTAACAGAAAAGCAGCACTTACGACATTTTTATATTTTCAAAAATTGTTTTGTTGAAAGAAAATTGTATGAGTAAAGTTAAATTATGATGTTTTAACTATAAGAAGAATATACTGAGCAATGATGATCTGATAAAATTATTTTGGAGAAGACTGTACAGAGTCATCTACCAGCAAGAAACAAAGAAAATGGATTTATTGTTTTGAAAGGAAGGATTTGGAATAGAAAAGAATGGGACTCAGCCATCAGGTCTTAGTTTCCTTATTTGTTAAAAGGAGATGTTCATTCAAGCTGATGGCTTTCAAACTACTGGTCTCAATGCTGTGATAGAGGGCATTATGGACCAGGCAAGGCAGGTGGAGGGGATGAGGAGGGTGGTAGAGCAGGACACCAATGTGGAGGTCAAGGCCAAGTGTGACCAAGAGGGCTCCGTAGTTTCCTTTCTCACTTTGACCACTTCGACCAGGGCAGATCTTTTTTCTCTTTTTCTTTTTTCCCGTTTTTCTTTTTCTTTTTCTTCTTTCTCTTTCTCTTTCTCTCCTTCTTTCCTTCTTTTCCTTTCCTTTCCTTTCCTTTCCTTTCCTTTGCTTTCCTTTCCTTTTCAATCATAACTGACATTCGATATTATATTACTTTCAGGTGTACAACATAGTGGTTAGACATTTATATAATTTACAAAGTGATCCCCCAATTAGTCTAGTAACCTCGATACCATACATAGTTATTACAGTATTAGTGACTGTAATTCCCTATGCTGTGCTTCACATCCCCATGACTATTTTGTAACTACCAATTTGTATTTCTTCCTTTTTTTCCTCCTTCCCTCCCTTCCAAAATCTATATCCATTTATATAGGTATAAATGAACATATAAAAATATTGAGTTTCTGTGTAAGATTTCTTTTTGGAAAACAGGGTTCTACTGCTAAAATATAGTTTGAAAATCCCTGGAGTAGGCAATTCTAAGTCCTCTTCCTTCAATGAATTTCTTCCTTTTAGTAATTCTTCAATTACTGTTAGGATTTCAAGACCCAGGAACAAAATAGCAGGGGAGATTAAAAATCTAATAACATACACAACAAATATCTATCTGCATGAACTGTAGTTCTGCTAAGAGGCGAAGCTAAGGGTGAAATGGTGTTTTGCAGACCCCTACAGAGACATGGGACTAATTAATAAGTCTCTTTTTTCAGAGTAACTATACAGAACAGAGTCATACTCAGTTAGGCACCTAATCTACTAGATGATGTTTGAGCAGACTGACAGAATTATGGCCTCATTTTAAAAATCAAAGCCTTGCATTTAGAGAATCATATACTATAAGAGTTGGTGGGATAATGTGAGATAATTTTCTTCATTTTATACATTTACTCACCTATTAAATTAATAAATTTTTGTTAGAGTATGTATCAGCCACTATGATAGATATTGGGGTTAACGTATATTGTCCCAATCCGTATAGAGATTATTATGTTTTAGTGGAGGAGATAGCAATTAAACAAATAATCATACACATAAGTATATAATTATAAGTTTTTAAGTGCTATTAAGTAAACAAACAGGGTTCTCTGAGATCATAGAGAATATACGAGAACAGTAGGCTGTGGAGAGTGACAGTGACTTGCCTCAAGTCATTGAGCCAACTCTAGTACTGCAGAGCTGGCACTAGACTTAGTCGTATGGTCTTTGTTTTACCAGCTTGGCTGCGGAACTTTAGGTCAATAGTACAGGCTCAGTGATGGAAATCAGAAATCTACGAGCTCCTTTTCTGGCTTCTCCACTACTTTGAAATGTTGGGTAGCCTGAGAGACACCTAAATATCTGCACTAAGAATAGAAGCTTCAAATCTTTGAAAATTCTTCTTTGGTTAAGGTCTCTCTGCTTGCAATGTGTTTGACTACAGGCTGAAAATGGATTGCAGAGGCAAAAAGTTCCACAATTAAAGAAAAGCAATCTCCTAGTGGCTACAGCAAGACTACTAATTATCAAAACTTTCAGGCTGCAACCAGATTTGATAGCTTTCTTGATTCTACTTTGCTGTGAAACAAGTGATTTTGTTTCCATAGAAGGTCCAGTCCAAAATGTACATCAATTTCCATTACAAATCTTTGCCCAGATAGGTTTGCCAGAGCTATCAATTACAAGGAAAATGAAGTTAAACCATCATTATTATAATTATTAACTAACGTCAACTATAATGAACCCATTTTTATGTTTGGAAACTGAGCCAGTTGGGATAGCCTTCAGCTCATATGGATAGCAAGGTGTTTGAGGTTATTTTCTCTGGAAAGAACCTTCGAGTAAGATTTAGTTGGGTGTGGTTGGTGGCAGATTCATATGCTTTGGAGATCCAAAATACACAGAGACAAATGGCATCATTTCATGAATATTGAGATGCTTTGCCTATCTATCTCTAGAAGCACCTGCCATCAGCCAATAACAATTTAAGTCTTTCCTAGTCTTTGATGGGATAAGTGATCCACTTGTCTCAATTTAAACCCTAAATATAGTCAAGCGCCATTATTTTAGATTGTTTTGTTTGTTTTTATATGATCAGATTTGCATTTTTATTATATTTCAGAATTATTTGTACATATACACTTTATATAAATTTTTGCATTGATGAATAAATGGGATTATAGTGTTGGGGTTTTTAATGGTCTATTTTTTTTTCCTCTTGCAATCCTCCTACCTCCACATCTCCTTTCCTGCTGCCCCTACTCCTACCATAACCCATGTTATCAAACTAGCTTGAATCTTTGCATATTTTTAATTCACGCTCATATAATATTATAAAAGTGTGTGTGTGTGTGTGTGTATATATATATATATACACACACACACATATATATATGCTTCATATATATATAAGCATATATATATATGCTTCATATATATATAAGCATATATACATAAAAGTATATATATATTCCCACGTGTGGATTTTTTGGGGACCTTTTTTATTTTTAGAAAAACTGGATCATATTATATACCTTTTATCTACATGGATGCTATCTACCTCTGGAAGCACCTGCCTCTTTAACTAGTAAATACCTCAGGAGAATGTCTCCAAGTCAACTGGCATAGTCTACTTCATTTGCCAGTGCTTGTATGGTGTAGCTGCACTGTGATTCACTTTGTTTTCAGTTTTCTGCTATAGTGAACAATGCTGTGATTAACTTCCTGTGCATGCGTCCTTGTGTACTGCAGCTTTTATTTTTATAGGATAGCTTTCCAGAAGTGAGAATTCTGAGTTAAAGATGTGGCTATTTAATTTTAATAAATGTTATCAGATTCTTTTCCAAAAAATATCATAACGATTCTCATTCGCATCAGCAATAATGAAAGTACCATTTCTTTCCGCATCCATACCAAAATGGATGTTACCACTTTTTCATTTTTGTCACACTGAAGTGTTTAAACCTCAGTATTACTTTATTTTCCATCTCCCTTACTACTAGTGAGTTTGATGTCTTTGTATGAATTCATAAGCCATCAAGTTTTGTTCCTCTGGGAGTTGACTATTTTCTTTTTATTTTGCATTTATGTTGGAAGAGCTAGTTCTAGAATAATCTTGCTTTTTTCATCTGTTAAAATTTTTTTCTAAATTTCTCATTTGTTAATTTTTGTAATTTGGAATACATATTTTTTTAAATATAGCTAAAAATTTACATTTTTTTCTTTTACAGTTTCTAGTTTACTGTCTTGGTTATGGAAATTTCTCCACATGTACATTTTTAAAGAATTTTTATTCTTTTATTTTTATGTTTAAGTTTTTAACCCATCTGAAATTATTTTTGTATATGAGTTTAATTTAATTTTTCTATATCATAAAAAAAAATCTTTCCTACTGAATTGGACTATTATCTTCATTATGCCTTGAATTCTCTTATTGGGATCTACTTCTGGATTCTTTGTCCTGCTCTACTGATTTACCTATTCTTATGCAAATACCTGATTTGATTTGTTTTTATCACTTATATGTGAGATCTTCTAATATTTAATAAAGCGTGTCACCCCTAACTATTCCTCTTATCCTTCTATTTACAATTCTATTGGGTTATATCTCTAGGGATGTGTTCCTTTAATAAACTTCAAGGTCAATAAGTGTATGCCAAAGTTATACGTGTCTCTTCTGGCTTTAGGAGCCAGAATATGGTTGCTTCATCCTCTTTTGCTGTCTTGGTGATGGCAAAAGCACTTGTGGAAATAAAACTTCTTTCAGCATGGGTTCTGAAGTGACAACAATGAGCAGAGCCTCCCTCATGATCCACATTATCCATGAGTGAAAAACGAACTGGTTATGTTAAATCACAGAGATTATGGGGTTGTTTGTTACTGCAGTAGTACCTAGCTCATTCTGACTGATGGGATTGTTGTGAGGCTTAAGTCAGATAATACATATAAAAACACATATTTCAAAGTAACAGATCAATAAATTTGAGTCACTATAATTAAAATTACTAGTAAATAACAGCTATAATAAAGTTGCTCTTATGTCTGGAGACAGGGCTTTCTGGCCATATGGTTTAATTTCAGGTAATTAAGATGATACATGTACCAGAAGAAATATCTGCTGCTCCTGCTCGACATTGTAGTTAAAAGTTTAATGCCAATAAAATGCAAACAATTTCACACTGATAAGATGATAGTCCATTAATGTAAGGAAAGAAATTTAAAACACATTTGAAGATAATGATTAATATCACAGATTGCAAACTGGAGGCTCATTGTGCCAAACCTGGGCCACAGTTATATTTTACTTTGATCACAGTGTTTTAAAATCAGGGAAACACACACACACACACACACACACACACTTCTGGCTTCTCTTGAAAAAACTGTGAGATCACATATATATTTCTTACTGGTACAGGGTTGTGTATGAATATGTGACCCTTGGGTGTTTATAGTGAAAGAAAATTTTATTATTTCTTGAGCAGTAGGGTAGAGTGAGCTCTAACTACAAAGAAGATAAAACACTACAATGGAAGGAAAAATGAGGGACTGATGCATAAGCCATTTAGTATCTTTTTGATAGAACCAGTTAATGGAGGAAGAGACATTTCTTTTCCTGCAGGAAAGAATAAAAATAGATCTTTGATACCTTAGCAGCAATTTTCATCTTCAAATCAGTTCCAGACCACATGGGATAATTAATTCTCTCAGCCCCCTCACAGGGTGAGAATCTCAGAAATACCATTAGTCAGAAAACAAACTCAGGAAAACATTTGCAAAATCTTTTGTCACCTCCGAAGAATCTTAATGTAAGCTACTGAATCGTCATTAAAACCTACAAACCGAACCTCCCCCATCTTGTTCATTTAGGAAAGGGGATCTAACACAGAAAAGGGATTGGATAGAAAGGTCTAGAATCTAGATTGTTCAGTGTATAATTCTTATGTAATTGCTTGAGCAGTGTCTAAAACCATTTACATTCATATCCTTTAAAATCCCTCTTATAATAATCACCTTCATCATTCTGGCTATGTTTTCATTAAAGAAGAAAACAGCTTCCTACTTAGAATCTGCAAACTGGCCCAGTTTTCGAAGGCAGACTCTCCCAATAAAAATATGTCTCTTGTTACATGTACAACCAATAAAACAAAACCAGCCTGTATAATTTAATGTAACCTTAATTCAGGTTTCCATGGTACGTATCACTATTTTATTAATTTCCTAATTTATTTCAAGGTATTAAAAACGAAGATGGATATCAGATATTGCTCCAAAGTAATGACTGTATCTTCTATATTATCTGGAACTGACAGTGGATTTGAGAGTGGGGTATCCTCGGATCTCTAATAAGATACTTCTTTCTGTTTGCTGATTTTTTAAGGGTCATAAACAGTTCAGAAAGAAGGGAACACAAAATATCTGGTTGGAAATCACCTAAAAATCAAATTTATCTCATCAATAAGTATCACTTCAGTTCTTATTCGTTGGATAGGAAAGAGGTGAATATTTTAAAAGGTCTGGAGTAAACTTATAGATTAAAGAGAGACCTTCTCAAATCAGAGATGAGGACTTGCCACCTGCATTTTCAAAGATAGACTTTTAAAAGAATTAAATTAACTTTTAATTTTGATACCTTGAATACCTTAGAAAACTGCATTATCACTGATAAATTATTAAAATAACTTTTTCTTCTTCAAACATAATAAAGATCATTTTCATAGACCTATTACATAGCTTCAAGTGGAATCAATACAATGGATGAGCTGCTTTCTATTTTCATTCTAGTTATAGTGAAGGAATGTTTTTTGGATTCTGGATGTTAGCAGTTTCCTTTAAAAAATATTCTAGAAACCCTCTATAAATGAAAGGAATGTGTATAGTATGTAAATTCAAAGTGTGCTGTCCTCATTTACCCAGAGGAATTCAAAATAAGCCCCAACTTGTGAACATATTAAAGCAGATTGAAATGGATATTAGCAGGATTTGTAAGGAGAAGCACTCCAGTCAGTCAAACATGCTATGCACAAGAACTTTGATAATGTTGTTTTACTGATAATTACCTGCCGGCTGTCACCTCAAAGTGGGATTTCATGCAGGTTCCAGTATTTAAATATTACATTCAGAGCCAAGCCTGCAAAGACACTTATACCAATCTGGCCATGTCCATTTTATTTCACAATTATCTGTCTCTTGCTTCATGAAAAGCAATGCAGTTAACTCCGTTTTAATTGTATTTGATCTGTGTGGGCGAGAGAACATTAATACTACGCTCCTGCTTTCCTGCTCCAGAGCAGGTTCTGCCTTCTCTCCCTCCCAGACACCATCAGACTCCATCCAAAATTACTAGAAAGCAGTACTTCCTGACCAGCATGAATATTCATCTAACCTCAAAACTAGTCGCTGGAGCAAAACCAACACACCACACTTACATTAACTAAAGGTGATTTAAATGGAAAGGACCAACTTATGTGGTCGTCCCAAGTGGGTAGTGCCTGTGAGTCTTCCAGCTCTGCAGATAACTTCCTTCTCTTGGCTACCACCACTCCTCACACTGCACCCCCCCGCCACCCCCACCCCATACTGAACTCCTAATTAAATTTAACAGTTTAAAGAGTTTAAACTGTATACCTTTTTAATTGTGTCCTACTTTGTATTGGCTGATGCACAAGTCTGAAAATGGATATTACAGCTTTTTATGATATAATATCACCCTAATTGGTGCTTCATAGGCCGTGGCTGAATTCTTTTCAATTAAGCTCTAACATACAGTAACTGTTTCTCTCTGCAAATGCTGGAAAGCCATTCACAAGAGAGGACTGGTACTGCACAATTCCGAAGTACCTTAATGTGTCAAAAATGTTTTGTGAAGAAAGCTACACTGTAAATGCAATCACCTACATTGGTGTTCCCATTGTTAACTGGGAGTGAAAGTATTGCTAATTGTCCTGCGTTTTAGCTGGGTTTTTAAAGCATTATGTAGTAAGTACACCGGAGGGTCAATTTGTGAAGTGAAATACTTAGCATGCAAAGCGTAATACAAGATGCTGTGTAATACTTGACCTCTCAGCATAATAAATGTAGCAGTGAAACGCTGTGCATTCAGTATTCACTGAATAGAGCCTTCGCAGTGGAACAAAACCAGAAAATGTTCTCTTCATTCCTTTTTTTTTTTCACTAAGCGAAAATTATTCTTTATAATGGCCATTGCAGCAATTAGCTGGCATTTGGTAGAATAAATGTGCAGAAATAGCAATTTCTTATTTTAAATGAGATTTTGTATGGCGCCTGCAAATTACTTGAGGTATATGAATAATTGTGCCTTAGCTTTATGCTACAGAATAGGGTGTGGGTGGGTAGAAAGATTTCCTATTTGCAGTTAAATGTTTAGACATTTTATTATTTTAATTTCACTCACAGTCTGCCTGGATTGACCCTGCTTTCCCATTGATCATTTTATATGCGCCTGGAAGCAAGTGTGCAGATGGCGGGAGACTCCCAATTAGTGCACTATGTTTTTTATGTAAGTGCAATCAGGTCTCCTCTGGAGGCAATGGCACTGTTTAGACACTGGAATCCTAAATCAATACAATTTAATAATCTGCATGGAATGGACATTTATCAATATTCTCTTGGTCAAATGCAATTGAAAAGTTCATTAAATTTTTATCCAAAGTTTTTCACCTTATTGAAATGCATTCTTCCAGGCATTCATGATTCATCTAATTAGGCTTAAGCAGGGTATTTTTTTTCTCCTCAAAGTGATTCAGTTAATTATGTCCATATATTCATAATTATAAAGCAGACGAGTTGGGCAAAACTGAAATTATGAAATCTACAGAGCGATTCTATGAGGTTTAGAATGTAGAATATAAAAAATAGATGAGTAAAAGTCAGAACAATGAAATACTTTGTTTTAATCCCCCTCAGCCTACCTGCCACAACTGCTTGCTCACAGGGTTTTATGTATTTATTCACTGATCATTTGTAATCCAACAACTTCCAAAAAGTGATTTGAGGCAAGCACACAGTGAATAATAATAATAATAATAATAATAATAATAATCAAAAGTTTTTTTGAATTAAAAATTAAAAGATAATATATAGTCATTTAAAAGTTAACTATTCAAACAATAAAAATAAATTTCTTTCACCCACCCTACAGACCATCACCCCATACTCTCCTATGATATGTCACTACTTTAGTCTGTTTCTCACATTTCAAGTCTTCTTATTCCAGTCCTTCACACATTTTACTTGCATATTCTAATACAGTCTATATAATATTTTAAGTGTCAAGAATTTTATTTTCCCCCAGGCAACTTTTCTAGCTCAAGAACTTTTGTTTTGTCTTTAAAATTGTTTTCGGATTATTTTTTAGCTAAATAAAAAGACGGTCTACCCTAATTTTTATTTTACCTAAGACCTAAGCACAAACAACTTTTTACTCAAACTAGTATTCTTTCTACCATTGAGCAATGCCCAAAAATTCCTCTGCCGGATGCAATAATGAAGGCAGCTCATTATCGAATGGCCTGGCTCATCTTTTAAATCCAACCTGTGATACAACAAAATTAGTTATTGTTAATCTAATCTGGGTAAAATAATGTTCTCACACAGCAAGCAGATACCAATCTTTTATCACTCTATATACAAGTCTTGTCAGCTGTACTCCTTCACAACAAGCCCCAAGGAGGGTGTTGGGACATTAATCACTGTCTTTTCCTGATGGTCATGGTTAAGATCAAACTTCATAGCCACTGGCCAGAAAGAATAGTCCTATTTCACCAACTCATGATTTTTTCCCAGTGGGGCAAATAACAGGTCACAATCACAGTTTTAACATTTGAAATGATTTATAGTGAACCCAGGTAGCTGACTGTGAAAATAAATTTAATGTTTTGAATTATATACAGATGCTCCTCAACTTATGATAGGGTTGCATCCTGATAAACAACAGGTTGAAAATATCTTAAGCTGAAAATGCATTTAATACACCTACCCTATTGAACATCATAGCTTAGCCTGGCTTATCTTAAATGTGCTCAGAAAGCAATGTCCAAAAAATGCTGGCAACACAGTACACTGTAAAGCAGCGGTTCCCAACCCTCTTGGCACCAGGGACCTGTACTCCTATGAGAGTCTAATGCCTGATGATCCGAGGTGGAGCTGAGGCGGTGATGCTAGCTCTGGGGAGCGGCTGCAAATACAGATGAAGCTGGGCTCACTCACCGGCCGCTCACTTCCTGTCAGAGTGAACTGGTTCCTAATGGACCACAGACCAGTACCGATCAGCACCCTGGTTTTGGGGACCCCTGCTGTAGAGTATCGGTTGTTTACCTTTCTGACCCTGTGCCTGACTGCACCTGTGGCTCCCTGCCACTGCCCAGCATTGTGAGAGTA
>NW_006436664.1:4654639-4666502 GCF_000325575.1 Pteropus alecto
GGAATGCTACTAGGGGATGTTTTAAGTGTCTACATCAAGAAATAACCTTTCTTTTCCTATTTCCCAAGGAAATTCTCAAGAAAACACCTATAGTTTTCTTAGGAAACTAAATGAAGAGGGAAGGCTTCATGTAGTTCACTCAAACCAGATGACTCTCCATTTTCCAAATCTGTTCGTGCTCTTCTACATCCTGCCTTCGCTTGGGGTGGGCCTCCTCTTTGGAGAGCTTCTCCTCATTTCCACCTCTGGTTGTTCAATTCCTTCTCCTCTTATCAAGATCTGGGGCAAGTGTTCTCTCTTCCATGAGGCTTTTTCTGCTGTCCTACTCTAAATAAATCTCTCCCTCTTCTGAACCATGAGATCGATTTATCTCTCTACCTCTTGGTTATTTCATCACTCTGTTTGATTGTAGGCTTCCTGGCAATAGGATCCATGTCTGAACTAATTCCAGTGCTTTACACATTGTGAGTATACGATAAATACTTCTTGAATGAATAAATTTTACCAGCAAATCCTAGTCAGTGATCCATTATCATATGTGGCAAAGAGGTACAAACAACCAGAGAAATGTACACATTCCAGGAATGACTTAATCTACACTCTAGAACACAGCATTGAGCTTTTCTGATATTCTCTTAAGTTTCCAGATAGCAAACAACTTCTGGTGCTTTGGATTCATCTGGATCAAGGACTAATTAGTTCGCAACTCAGCTGGGATCGTTTGCTACTCCCAACGCTGCTTTGCAAAGCAATTCAGAATATAAATTAGTAATTCTTTTCAACCAGCCCTTAATCATGAACATATGTATGGACTTTTGTGATCTTGTACAATTATGTAATTTTTTAAGCCTCAATTTTTCAATCTGTAAATTGAAGCCAGTAATGCCTGCCTCACATAGTTGTTTTAAGGATTAAATATCTAATGGATACAAAAATGGTACCATCATAGTAGGGCTGTCAAGAGTCACATTATGTCCTTTGTCTTTATTAGAAAAAAGGTGCCCCTCTCCCATCTATCAAAAAAGTATCCTAATAAATTTATAAATCCATGATGTCTGTGAAGTTCCTGGTACCCCTTTAGAATGTGGTACCTCTTTTGTATTCTACAACTGTGCACAATGGTCCACTATCTTGATAATGATAATAATAATTATGATGATGATGATGATGATGATGATGGATCTTTTTTATTTTTAACCATCTGAGAAAGTTCTGACAATATTTCTGTAACCTGAGAAAGTTCTGAGGAATGAAGCTATTTTTGCTAATACGTACCTCAATGTATTATATTTATCTAAAAATAGTTCTGCCTCCATTACTAGACTGTGTACAACATGAGGGCAAGGGCCAAGATCCTATTTATCTCTGTATCCCCAGTATCTAACTGGGGCCTGGCACATAGTGAGTGTTCAATAAAAGCTGGTTAAATGAATTAATAGTTGAGGAGGTATCTCCATCACACTTCACCTAGTTATTTCTTCTCAACACACCCAAGAGGTGACAGGTTGAGATGTGGTATCAGAAAAAATAACACATACACATGTGTATATCTCAAAGTAACAGCTCATCCACACGCACTTAGGAAATACAACCTACTCTATTTTAATCTTGGATTATCAAGAGATGGTGTCATTGGTGAAAATCGATCTCCCGTATTGGGGGTACATTAGTGTGACTAAAGTATTTTTTAAAATGTTTCAAACACCCACCAGCTGCTACTAAGTGTTGTGAGTCTCAGAAATGAAAAAAGAAAGTCCTTGAATGGTTGGAACTTGCTGCCTTCCTGTCTTAAGAAGACAATGATTATTCTCTCCTTTTTTGTGGCTTTCTGGCTACTTCTTTGGGGGCAGGATTCTTGGAAAGATATCAGAACAACCTTTAGTTACATAGTAACAATGAAGGCTGTGGACATATGGAGAGAAGACTTGTCAAATGGTCTTCTCACATGGATCAGTGTCCAAGGCTTTGAACCTGTTTCAGAACAATTTCTTATACTTGATTTTTCCTTCCTTCAACATTTCGAATGCTTTTTTTTTTTTTAAACAATTCCTTTATATAGAATAACCACAGTATAAATTTGAACTTTTTTTCAATTCTTTCCTGATGCTTATCTTCTATTGAGCCTGATTTTTCACATCGTTTAGAGTTCGGAGACTTCAAGGTACACATAAAGCCCATCCTGTTTCTGTTGTGCCTCGTTTTTGTGTGTGTGTGTGTGTGTGAAATAGCCAGGTTCTAACAGTGCCCCTCCTCATATGGCCAAAACGTTGGTGTGCAATATGGGGTGGCATCATGAAACTTCTCACTTTGTCTCCATGTCTGGGTAAAGGTGGATAAACTCTAACCAACCCTAGCCTCTTTTGTAGATGTTTATTTGCCATTGTGCTTATCTGGCAGAAAACATCAGTTTATTTAAAAAAAAAAAAAAAACAGTAAAAGCTAACTAACATTTTTTGAGGGTTATATATCAGGAGCTGTACTGAGGACTTTGCAAACATCGTCTCATTTGATCCTCACCAGATCACATAAGGGAGAGACTATTAATTATCCCCATATCACTGGGAACAAACTGAGCTGAGCAGCTGGATGGTTTTCCTGAGCTATAGTATGATTCTAGGAAAGAGCAGAATCAGGGCTCAGGTCTGTTTAGATTCATAATCTGAGCTTGTAATCCTTATTCTTTCTTCTTTCCAGCTTCACAGTTGCCTTCACCCCTTCTCAGTGAACTTCTCATGGAAAAGCATAACTGAGGGGGAACTGCTTACCCAGCACAAACCAAACTCCAGGAACTATGGGTGATGATGCATGGGGTACCAGAAATAATTGACCAAAGATCCCATTTCTAATTCTCTGTAGTGTGACTTGTGTTGGGGGCAGTTAGGGAATGAAGAAAGGCTGAGTGAAGGCACAAACATTTCTCTTCACTGCTGAGGGAGGGCACTCTCACAAAGAAATGGCTTTACAGCAGGGAGGTGAGCCCAGGGGTGAAAGGGAGGATCTCCTGACCCACCTAGGAGTTGTGGCTGTGGCCCTGAGGCTCAGGATACCCCAAACCTCAGTGTGTGCAAGGCAAGTTCTTGCTGATACAAGGAGCCCAGGCCCCAGCTCCTGGAGAAGCCCTCTGCTTGGTGTTAGGAGAGAACAGCGAAGCCCCTCCCCCTGACAAATGTTTCATTCAACATGAAGGAGAGAGTACAATTAAACAACTTACTCAAAGAAACAGGTAAAACCCCATCTGAGAAACCCTGCCATGGTATTCTCTTCAAGTTGTATTTATTTAGCATTTGTACTGGCAGTTCTCAAATTTTAGGGTATAAAATAACCTGCGGGGGGTGGTGGTGGAGGTGGTAGGGGCTTTGTTGAAAGGCATATACCCAGATCCTCTCTCCTAAAATTAGCATTCTGTGGGTTTGGGGTGAGTTCCTAGACTCTGCATTTTAGACCCCACCCAAAGAGATTCTCATGTCCCTCATCAAAGAAGTAAATTCTGAGAAAACCAGCCTGGAGTTAGGCAAGGGCTGAAAGAGCTGACGTTCTGTGGGGTTTAGGATGAAGCTTACTAATAATATGCTCCAAGAATTCTCATCTTTGGAGAGCTGGCAATGGCTGACAATGTCTGAAGCTGCTACCAAAAGTTTCTGGTACTTCTTCAACACTCGCTTCTAGGAAAATTTTGAGACAGGAATGGGGGTGAGGTGAGGGCCAGAGAAGCTTTTCTTGTGTGGGGGTGAGAGAGTACACCAGTGTGCTCCCTATTGGTCTCAGCTGGTAGGCCTTCTTTCTAGGTATTCTCTGCAGGAGGCAGGTAGGACTCCTTAGCTTCAGGGATGGCCATTCATTCATTCATTCATTTGATAGCTGTAGAGACCTCATGTATCTGCTTTAGGCCCTGGGCCTTGCACAAGTTTTTCTCTCTTCCTGGAAGGCCACGATCAGCCAACTTCACCTAGTTAATTCCTCTTCCATATCCGTCCTCCCTGAGGAGGTCAGCTCCACCTGCCCCCACCCCCCCATAGACCTTCAGGGCATCACTAACCTGTGAAAAGGGATTCCTGGATTCACACCCATCTCCCTCACTTATGAGCCCCATGAGGGCAGGGACTGTGTTTTTGTTTTGTTTTGTTTTTAGTTCTGAGTCACTTATAAAAATAATTTTTTGAAATTCGGTTTTCTGAATAATACTTTGTCACATTTAGTAATATACCAGTCTAACAGAATGGATTATTTTTCTGTTTATAAATTATACAGCAAATTATATTGGCTAGAATGTTTTAACAGCTTTTGATGATTTTTATGAAGGTTTAGTTGACTAGTTTTAATTTCTTCTGCATAATAGCATTTTCAGAAATGTTCTATTGTTAACAGCTAAGGGTCATAGAATGGTTTAGCCTTTTAGAGTATATATTTAAGACTCAGGAAAGGGTATTTAATCATCAGTAACCACAACTTTACTTAAGATTAGTACCCAAATTCTGACATTCATTCCCTTAAGTGTGAAATTGCTAACGATGAATTTAGAGCAACTAAATCAACCTGGACTGCAGAGATTTTAGACACTAATTGCTAGTTATATAAAAATCAAGGCTGATATGCCATTTGAGGCATTGGTGAAAGAATGTACAAATAAATTCTAAATGACATTCAGAAAGATGGGGAAAAACTCTGAGTCAATTGAAATAATCTCATACCATGTGTAATGCTAAAATTTTTAAATTTAATTGCTAGAAACAAAATTAAGCCCACCATGCCACCAAGAAATTATAAAACAAATATTAACTATGTAATTTGAAAAAAATAGAAAATTATAAAGATTAGAAGTAGCCAAAGATAAAATGCTCAATTTTAGATTTTAATTTTCTAGCAAGGGTAAGTTGAGATATTTTTAACTGGTTTTATGCACCAAAAGATTTAAAATAAAAGGGCAAATGTGTTCAAAGATGCATAACGAAAGTTAGGAGGCTCAAAAGGATTGGCATAATTAAATGAATGCCAAAATGTCGAATTTGATTTATACATTACCATAAAACTAAAATTTGCAAAAAAGGATTTAAAAGATAGTTTAAAAATTCTAAAAATTATAAAAGATAGCTAAAATAAAAAATGAACTAAGAAATAATGAAGCAACAACATCATATACTAAGGCTAATATTTGTCTTAGAAAATTGGCAAAAACAATCTTATAAGTGCTAAATAGTTGACTAAACTATAAATAATAAAAAATAAATCTGCATAAGACTGAATATTTCTAAGAAAAATAAAATTTTGTATAAAAAATGAAATATTTTATGTATATAAAGTATATCCATAGAAAACTAAGCTACCTTTAGCTTTTGACAAATTAAAACTTCTCAAAACGCTGCTATAAAAAGCAAATGAAAATTGATCAACTAAATCATCCTATACAAATTGTTGTAAATTGTATAAATAGTTAAAAGAAGCTTGTTTTTGGTAGATAATTACATTTAGTAAATTTGACAAATTAGTGATTCGGTAAAATGATCATTTGATAAATTAATTTTGCAGGGCTGCTTTTTGGCCAATTGGCCAGTTTCTTTTATTTATCTATTTTATTTTTTATTTTTTAAATTTTTTATTTACCATTGTATCTCAAAACCTGTTGCAGTATGCGGCATGCTGTAAGTATTCAAAAAATAGTTAATGAATAAATGAATGGATGACTATGCTGGGTGAGGGGAATACAAAGGAAAACAAGACTGTTTGGGCTCCTGGCTTCATGCAGCTTACACTCTAGGGTGAGTTGCAGTTCAACTGTGTCGTTACTGGTTATGTAACTACAGTGCAACTTCATCTACATGTTGAACTTATGCTCGGATTCTCAGGAACAGGTTTACTTTACTATGACACTATATTTAGGGACCTTTTAAGTGGAAATATAACAACATTCCAGAGAGAGGTGAAAAAACTTTTCAAATAGGCCAGAGTAAGACAATATTACATGGGTCTGTTTGACAGTAAAATGTCTCATAAAATGAGTAAAACACTAAAGATAAGTTCTTGTATATGTGACATTCATACAGCAGTTCATCCTGAAGCAATTGTCAAATGGACATGAGTGAGGAAAGCAAGCATTCCTCAGAGAGGAAGAAAGAGCCAGGTCCACTCTCCCCCTGTGAATCATGGAGGAAGTGATCCCTGAATACCATCCCAAGAAGTCACAGCTGGGCTGAAGTCTTTCTTTCTTTTCTTTCTTCCCCCCCACCCCCACCCCCACCCCTTCAACTCATCTCCGTGTCCATGGCCAGAATGAAAAGAAATGAGTAAACCTGACGGGAGACAGGTAGGGTGCGCAAATGGGGAGCCCGGTACCTTGTGCGTGGCCCGTGTTATTGTAAGCTCATGTGGAACTGGTACAGTAAGAGCAAGAGGCTTTTTCAGTGCAGTGAGTTGGAATTAAACATGCTAATTTGAGGTCTCTTTCAAGTATTTTGTTTAACTCCATTGGCCTTTAATTCCTTTATATCGCATCATTTAATGTAATGTTATTTATATATGAAGCATGTTATGCTTATTAACCAATGTGCAAAAACCCAAAGTACAGATTTTCCGTAATGGGCTAATTACAGGACTTTAAAGCCACCTACTGAGTTTTGCTGAGCTTCACAACAGGTTCACTGAACTGGATAAATTTATTCAAACGTGTGGAAATGAACCCCATTCTATGTGCAACGGTACTGGGAAAACACACAAATTATACCTCAATACCAGTTTAATGGGTCAAACAGTGAACCTGAATACTGAACTTATCTACATCTTAAAATAGTGGGGAAGCCTGCGGTAAGAAAGGGAAGTGCCCATTCAAGGGCGTTTCTCCCTGTTTGTAAACAGTGTCATAAAACAATAAGCCTGGCGATGAGGAGCGAGTTCTCCACACTCAGAAAACAGAGGTGGATTGCTTCCCAATAATCTTTGAAAATACACAACTTTCACAACCGAACCTAAGAGCGGAACAGAGTGACGAAAGCTCAGCAAACACACATCTCGAGTGCGGCCCTTTCATCTTTCCTGTCGAGAACGGGAGGTGCGTTTTCTTGCGTCATGATTTAGGAAGAATCCAGCACAGAGTGTTCAGAGTTAGAAATACAAATAAGGTATAAATATGTGGTGAAATTAAACACTCTTTTCAAACCAGCTTTCTCCCCGACCCCCTGAGCTTGATCAAACAACAGGGGTATGTTGATTATGTTAGTATTAATTCTTCATTAATCCATTCTCAAATAGATTTTTTCATTTGAGAGTTTTAGAGGACGTTAGACTCAAGCTCCATAGTACCAAATTTAGAACTATTATCCTATTATAAAAATACAAAGATGGGGGGCAGGATAGAGGCAGAGAGGTCTGAGAACCTTGTCAGGGATGAAGTTGAAAGAAAAGACCCTAATTCCTCTGTTGCATCATTACCAGTGGAAGTACTGTTTTCCAATAGTTAAATACACACACACACACACACACACACACGACCATTTATATGTCTTAGATGGATACAGACACTGCTTTTATTCTTTGATAGGTTCCTATAGTACAGGTAGATCTATTGATTTTGTCACGAAAGGGAAAAGAATGTCATTTCCAAGCCTGAAAGGATCCCGGTCTTGTCCTCAGGGCACCTGATTTGCATTGTATGATCCACCACCCAGTGGCTGACAGTTGGGTGTTGATAACCCAATTCATGTTCGTCTCTTCAGGGAGATGCTGGTGTGCCCAGCTCTGAAAGCAACAAAGCCTGGCAAGTGCCACATATACCAATAAGAAGAGAGTTATCTAGGAAATGAGGTGTGACGCAGGCCAGCTTCACCAAGACTCTAGGGCCAAAAAATAAGAATTTAAATATGAAATACTAAAATTTAACACATGACTGAAACAAAATAAATGGTGCACCACTGAAAGCATTTGAGGTAATTAATCAATGCTGTGTTTGTACATATCATTAAATATATTATACTCAGTTTAGATTTGATTTCTATGCTCCTTTTATAAAGAGTTAAAAGAAAATACATTTGAATTCACGCTGATACCGAAAACATGCTCCTAGCTTCTAGTTTTTTGGATTTCAAATCATTTCCATTAACAAACAGCTATTTGCCCTCTAATAAAATATGTCATTATGCTTTATTCACATCGCACAAAAGAATCACTGAAAAATCGCCCCAATGATGGCCAATAATTACACATTTTGCTCCTGTGCTAGCGATGAAGAGATCTGTTCATTGGAGAAAGCAGGTGCTGGGGCATCTAGCTAATAGTCAATGTGTGCCGTGGTAATTAGCCACTGCGATTGCTAAAATTAACAATTAGCTAACATGCAATTCTCTTTTTTGCAGGCTGCAGTTTACTTTGTATAATCCTTGCATGTTCTTAGTAATTATTCTGACAGCTTATTATTTTTATTTTTTCTGGTTTGAACACAGCTTTAACATTTGCATCGGGCGACCCAAATGTTCAACAGGCAGGGGTGAAACAACTGCTTGACTATGCATTTTTCTGAGGCACGCATTTGGTTGTGGTCTTAACTTTTCATTGTTGGGGAGGGGAGTGGTGGGGGTGAGATTTATGATTCTTTCATGGCTATTGTCTTCTCCCCTAGGGCTCCCCCGCCAGGCCAGGGCAGTGCGCTCGGTTATCCTGAAGCTCTTAGAAGGAAAACTGCCCAGTCAGCAGTAATTTAGACTCGAGGGAATAACTCCAGCGATGAAGTGTCGAGCTGGTCCAAACATCTTCTTTTCATTCTTCTTCCCTGGAGTGTGTCTTTGGTTAATGCATTCGCTGCCCCTGTACAACGCCCTCTGCCCTGCTTACCAAGGGAGAACATGTAGCATCCACGGTGAATTGTTCTTGTCTGAGAAGATATAGAGCCTTTCAGCAGAGTACGCCTGAATAAGTGTCAGCCTTGTGAAAGAAAAAAAATTAAAAGGCAAGGGGATAATTTGTTTCCAGAAAACCTCTGAGAGAGATGTGATGCAAGCTCTTAAAGCATTCAAGTAAGTTAAATTGTGGCAACAAATTTAGCAAACTGCTATTCTAAACTTGTATTGTTTACTAGAGCAGCCAACAAGTTACCAAAAGTATAGTGGCATAAACAATACGAATTTTATTATCTTACAGTTCTGGGGGTCAGAAATCCAAAATGAGTCTCACTGGGCTAAAATCTGGGTGTTTCCAGGGCCGCATTTGTTTCAGGAGGCTCTGTTTCCTTGTCTTTTTGAGCTTCTAGAGGCTGCTCACACTCCTTGGCTGATGGCCCCTTCAAAGACAGCAAATTTGCATCTCCTTCACTGTTCTTCTGTAGTTATGTCTCCCTCTAATCACAGCTGGGACAGAGTTTCCAATTTTAAGGACCTGTGTAATATATTGGGCCCACCTGGATAATCCAGGATACTCTCCCCATCTCAAGGCCCTTAATTGAATTATATTTGCAACATCTCCCTTACCATGTAGGTGACATATTCACAGGTTCTGAGGTTACAATGGGAATATTGTTGGAGGGCCATTATTCTGCCTACCGCATAACAGGATACTCTCCCCATCCCAAGGCCCTTAATTTAATCATATTTGCAACATCTCCCTTACCATGTAGTTGACATATTCACAGGTTCTGAGGTTACGATGGGGATATTGTTGGAGGGCCATTATTCTGCCTACCGCATAAACCAGTGGAAAAGATACATCTGGTAAAGGTGTGATTCTCCACAGTTGTGAGCGAGTCATTGCTA
This sequence comes from Pteropus alecto, assembly GCF_000325575.1. Taxonomy (NCBI): domain Eukaryota; kingdom Metazoa; phylum Chordata; class Mammalia; order Chiroptera; family Pteropodidae; genus Pteropus; species Pteropus alecto. The sequence goes on from NW_006436664.1 coordinate 4,664,368, forward strand.
TTTAATGTCAGAGAATTGGTTATTTAGGAGTGGTGGGGGCTGGGACGAGGGGCAGTGGATTTCCATGGCTTCCATAGACAGTGACTCTTTATGGCCCTCTCATGCCAGTTTCTTAACTCATGCATGGAGCCCGCGCAGGCCATGCTTTGTCCTGTTGCTCCAGGCTTTCGAGATTGGAGAGCCTTTTCACCCTCTTGATAAGAGTGCTGCCTTTTAGAGTGAGGGCTTGGCCTAGCTAAGACCTATCATCTTGTGTACTGTGCTTTATTACAGTGGTGGGCTGCATCTCACTGGCTTACTATGCAAATGGGTGACATGGATCGCTGTCCACAGAAACTCTGAATTACGTGAAGAAACACCACCCACTGAAGCTCTGACTTCCAAAATGCAGGAAAGGGGGTGGCAAAGCACTGGATTCCTGAGAAGTGCTGAGATCTTGTCCATGTGTCAGTGTGAGCCAAATGTCAGGGCTCAGAAGGGCTTCAGCGGACGTTAGGATAAGCCCAGGGAATCGAGTCTTAGGACTGGCTGCAGGCTGCAGAACCTGAAGAGGGCTGGCTGAGCAGGAGAGGTTAGGGAAGTGAGCTGTGGCAGAGGTCGGGGCCAGACTCCTGGTGGCAAAACACAGCAACTTATTCTGTTTGTTTAGTGGGAGGGAGCTGGAATGAGCAGAGTCTGCCCAGCAGATTTAGGCAGACGAGAGTCAAACATCCAGAGAAGAATCACAACTGAGTTTAACTAAGGTGAGACCTCACAGTATCTCGGCTGTTCCTCGCCAAGCAGTAAAAGAGATGGGGGCTTTAAGAAAATCTACTCTTCAAAATAGCAATGTGTTAGGTTCTTTGCTTTACAAAATAATTCATCAAATGCGTTGTCGATATAGTGATCTCTTATGGACTATTTAAAACATAATTCTAAACAGAAAAAATGTATTGCCCAGCCCCAATAGCATATTTATTGTGTAAAGCGGGCCATCCACATAAGCTAAGGCTCTTGTAAAACAGTGAATCGAGAGAAATTTTTGGAAGCATGGAGCCAAAGCTTAAAAATGCTTTGCTAAAATCTCAGGGTATTCGCCTCGACCCGCGAGGCTGGTCAGGACGTGGGAGTCTGGGAAAAAGCTATACCTCTCTGGTGGCGAGGCAAAGTAATCAGAATGATGGCAACAAAGCTGGGCAACGTGTTTAAGGAAAAATGTATTCCAGTAAGAACTGGAGCCATCTCAGCAGAGGGTTTACCTTATCTCATAGAAGAATAAATGCAGTTTACATAGAGTAACCACATTGGCTTAGAGAACACACATAGCATTCTGTCTCCATGACTCAGCACTATTTCTTCACTACTGGCTTCTCGCCAGTATTAAGTATTATTTTACTGATTTACAGATGCCAAGATGCATTGTATTGGAAAATAGTTTGGGTTCCCAGAGGCAGGCCTGGCAGAGCTGGGAATAGAACCTAGAATCCATGAATTGTCCTCAGATGTTGGTCATTTTGGGCTGCATGTTCACAGTACAGGGGTAGAGTGAAATGAGGAAAGTGCTGGGGTTATGGACAGGGACGGTGGTGGAGTGGGGAGTGGCAGGGGAGGCGGAGAGGCAGGAATTTAAGAAAAAGTGAAACATATGGGGCAAGGGGTCATGCAACCCCAGGTCAAGGGCATTATAGAAGAGTCTCAAAGATAGGCTTTGATGAATAAAAATTATTACACCAAATGCGACTTGTGGTCAGGGATGGCTGAGGAAAGGCAAACTGTCAAAAGTCATTACAAAGGAGATGGAAGGACAGGGGCTAAGTAGCTGGGAAAGGGACTACTCTTCCCATTCTAGATACTTTTTGTAAGTGGGGCAATAAAAGTCATACTAAAATTACTTGCTTACCTATTAAGTCTAGCACAGTCCAGAAAGCATAATTCCTGAAGTTCTCATAAGAAACTTTATACCCAGCCTAGAGCATTGTTGGGGCATGCCATGACCTACAGGTAGACAATCAGACCACTCCTACCTTTGCCCCTCACCTCCAAGCTGCTTTGCTATCATCTTTTAGCCTCATTACCTCACCCTCTACACCAGGAGCTAGCTCGCTATTAGAACACACAGAGTGGCATTGGAAGCTGGGTAGGTTACTTAGGGAAAG
>NW_006436664.1:4666531-4671060 GCF_000325575.1 Pteropus alecto
TATAAATGTATTATGGGTCCATTCAGATCAGTGGTATCCAGTCCAGGGCAAAATACCAAATAGAAAAAATAAGAACACAGAGGAGTGTGTGTGTGTGTTTTCTAGGGACCCTCAGAAATGCTTCCTCTCTAGCTTATTTTTCATTTGGTGTCAGTCCTAGTTTTTATGGGAGCTTAGGTTCCTCCGCTTCTCTTTAGTGCGTAGATTCGTAAGTCTGTATTTGCTCCTTGGCTTAAGCCGGATGTCTTGTCTATGGATTCCACTTTTCCAACATACTCTCTGCCACTTTTTCTCTTCCTCCCAATTACTGTCAGAAAAAGATACCCAGCACTGTGCTGTATCCTTAGCAAAGTCCTCAACATCTTGAGGTTACCTTGTGGGATCAAGGTCGATGAGACCATTGGGTTCCATGGCTTTTCAGTCTATGACCGATGGCTTCTTCTAGTATATAGATTGTCTAGATAGTGTTCAAGAATGATGGGTTCAAATGAAGATATGTTAGTTTCACAATAAAGTCATATTAGAAGAGACATCATTACGACATTTGACCACTGTGGAAACAGGAAATACTACATATATCAGAGCAGGAAAAGAACTTGTTATAAAAAATTTAGGCTTGGATGTACTCCATATATCCTCATCAGGTACTATATGGGCAGCATCGATCGCAGACTATCTAACCTAATCTCTGCAATAGCTTGGTGAGAAGCTGAGTCCTGTCACACAATAAAATGCTGTTGATTTTATGCCTCCCTTTACAAATTTTAGGCAGTCGGGATATTTTATTGAGACTTCTAAATGTAGAAATCTAATTTTAAATCTTACCATTAAATGTCTACACACTAGTGTTTTGTATGATTTAATGAGTGGTACCATTTATAGGACACAAGGTTATAATCTAAATTTATGAACTGTAAAGGAAGTACCAGTACACTGACTAACTAATGAGCTTTTTAATGATGAGAAATAGATAAAGCTTAAAATGCAGAATGCTTATCAAGGACCTCAGACAATAGCAAAGTGGAGCAATTTAGAAGTACTTACCAGTGCTACTGCTGTGACAGCGAGAAGTGAACTATTTTGTTTCATTTTAAAGCAGTGCTTTTCATACATGGGAGTAATTTCTATATTTTTTAACTAAAATTAAATGTCCTGGTATAATCCTCTTTTCAATAGAATTCAAAATATAAATAACCTATTGACACCACTTGTGATAAAGCAAGAGAAAATACCTCTACAAAAGGGGGAAATATCTGAACATCAACATGAGATGATGTGATCCCTGGTTTAGAGGAGGCCTGATGGTTGAGACTTCACTCAGGGAAGCTTTTTCTTGGAGCACCTTTCAACACAGGCATACTCTCTGGAGAGGATGGCAGGGCCCTGGCTGGGCTGACATAGCATCGCCATCTCAAGTGATTTATAGCAAGGCTGGACTTCCAAAGAGTGTCTGAAGTTCACTTGTGGTTGTCTTTTTTATGCTCTGGGCATAAAAAAGAATTAATAAAATAACACTCCCTTGCCGTAAGGGCTCTTTATCTTCGGGCCTCTAGAACATGGTACCCAAGACATTTCTGGCATGTAGCACCAGCCTGAGAGAGATGAGCCATTTCAGAGCACACAGGCCCACAGGCAGCTATTGGAATTTGAACCCGCTCTCCTCAATTTTAAAACTACAAGTCTAAATTCCCATGACGTAGGAATAAAGGAAAGGCCGGGACATACTGTATGGTGGGGCTTTGCTTTTTCGTTGTTGTGGTTGTTACCAGTGCTGTTGTTGTTCTTAACAATTAGATTGAGCTTGTCTTTTCCTTCCCAGGAAGTGAGCTTTCCAGCCGATTAATTCGATTGCTCTTCCTTGGGCTATGGAAAGGTGCCTAGAGAGTGCGGCCTTCATTGTTTCTGATATATGACACAAACTTATGGCCCCTGACAGTTTCAACCCTCTTCAGTAAACAAGAGAGGTGGCATTACAGAAGGAGCAGCGAGAACAAAATCCTGGAGTGTTAACTGCTAGAGAGGCAGTGAGGTATGGTGGCAAGCGCGACGTCTTTAGTGTGTCAACCCTGGATGTGAATCTCAGCTCTGCAACTTCCCGCGAGTTGCTTAACCTCCCTGGGCCTTGGTTCCTTTATGTCTTGTGAGGATGAAGGAAAAGGAACGTTGTTTTCATCCATTTCCATAGTCGGGGCAGAGTGCCTACCCAGAGAGAGGAAGAAGTCACTGAATAAGATCCCTCCAAAAGCCAACTTGCCCTGGATCCTCTGCCAGGATAATTTTCTGTGTTTGTCTCCAGCTATCCTCGCTCTTGTGTTCTGATTTATTTCATTTCATCTTGTCGCTTAACTCCTCATCTCTTTACTCCCCTTTGAGTCCTGAAAATCCTCTTTCATTTTAAAACAAATCACTAAAAACTTGCCACTTTTGAGTTTAGTTCAATTTGAACTAAACTCTCACATCACTTAATTATAATCTACACTTGGTTTTCCTTGCCTTATATGACATGTTAATTTAGGATTTCCAGATAAAATACAGAACAACCAGTTAAATCTGAATTTCAGAAAAACAAGAAATAATTTTTAGTATAAGTATGTTCCAAGAAATAATTGTGTTTTTATTTACCAAATTTGGCAATTCTAGTTGACTAAATGTGAGCAAAGTTTTCCTTGATAATATCTTTACTTTGTTACTTTTACATCTTACCAACTCCCAGAAAGATTTTATTTATTGAATTTTGTCTTGTAATCCTACTCATATAATGCAAAGAGGCACAATTTATGTGCCTATTCTCTTTTGCTTTTGCCAGGGTCACCTCTCTCCATGTGTCCATGGTGTATGCCTCGACTTACGCGCACATGAGTTTTATAGCTGGGAGGACCACACAGTCTCAGAAGTCATTGGAGACATCTATGTTCCACAAAATTCAGTAAAATTACATGTGTGATGGGCTCAGATCCAGGGTACCACCAGTTGGGCACCTCCTACGCATATTTCTCCTCTTTCCCCTCCCTAGAGCTAAGGCGAGAGCTGTTAGGTACCTGATGGAGAGTTGGAATAGGCCATGACTGCAGGAGGCAGGCGTCCTGTGGGTTTACGGATAGAGTTTAGGGGGTCCATGAATTTGGATGGAAAAAAATACATCTTTACTTTTATAACTGCTTTCACTTACAGGTGCAGGCAACAAAAACATCACTACCCATGGTTGTGTCACTAAGAGAAATCACAGATTTTTTTATGACACATCGAAATTATTACAGATATTAGAATTTTAATTACTTATTTTTACTTCAGAATGATAGGAGGTGCTAGATCTCTCCATAGATTTTATTATTTAAAGCAATAATTTTATTAAGAATAAACAATAATAGAGAAATTGCTATATATAATTTTAAAAATATTTCGATGACTTTATTTAAAAATATTCGATAACTTTATAATTGATTTCTTTTGTAATCCTAGGTATTTTATTTTATGCACTTAAAAACATTCTGAAAGGAGGTCCCAGGACTTCATCAGATTGCCAAAGGATTCCATAGCACACACAAGAAAAAATTAAGAGCTCAGGCCAAGGGAAGACCCGAGCTGCGTATATATAATTTACTTTCCCAAATCAACCATAACCAAAGCAAAATGGGCAGAACTATCTTCATTTTCTCTGCTAAATGCATACTTCGAACTGCAGACTTCCTTGCCACGACTTCCACGTTGCCTTTAAGATTCCTCTTAACCTGAATTTTATCTGCTTATATTTTTTTGCGGGGGAGTGTAATGTCTGGAGGAGAAGTTCAGAGGCTTTAGGAAGACCCATGGGAGTAAAAACGGTGAAAGAAAAGGAATTAAGATTAAAGCCCAAGTTCACGATCACTGCTTGGCTCCATTTTCAAGCTCTTTTCAATCAGGATCACTATAAATCCAATATAAACAAAAACGACATTAAATGAAAATATTAAATATATAACTGTTGGGTAGTATAGCAAAATGGAGTTTATTTGATACATTTAGATTTGATCCCCGGGGCATTTGTTACTTTGAAGGCAGCTCCTCTCTACATTCTCGTTGGCAAGGTTCAGAGCTCAGGAAAAGATGAGCTCCGTGACCGGTGCGGAGAAAAGGGAACCTTTTACTGCCCACACCCCTTTGTTGCTTGTGAGCTTCCAAGGGCTCTGGGAAGGTCGAGGGAGGCAAGGGGCCTAGAGGTGGGGGACTGCATGCTGGAAAATGGGTTACTTGCTGGGTGGGAGGTGGGGGTGCCTGATCCCCGCTTGAGCGGGAAGCGGGGGAATTGAATGAATGCCTGGGGGTTGGACTGGGAGAATAAAGCCACGAAGGGACCGGTCTCATTAAAGAATCCATTTCCCATTTTCTGCAGTTTGCTACATTAACAAGCTGAGCCCTGAAAGGATTAGATCTGCTAAGTGAGTGCCTGTTCTGTGCACCATTGCAAAACACATTTCAGAAAGCAGTGGATTTGTCTTAAATGAGTATCTGCTGGAGGAGCAAAGCCCTAGGAAAACAAAGGGGCCCGCCGG
>NW_006436664.1:4671078-4699518 GCF_000325575.1 Pteropus alecto
GCTTTGAGGGCAATGAAATGACTGCAACCCTGAGAACTTTTTCTCCCTCCCCTGCAGTTGGTATAAACATAAGAGCCATTTTGATGATCATATCGACACCTCAGCAACAAGTGCTTCCCAGGTGCCAACAAAATGTCACTTTCCAAAGGGTTAAATGAAGCAAAAGGCCTCGACCTCAAATATTCTTTTTCTGCACCCATTTAGTATGCATACCTATTAAACAAAACAATGGGCACAATTTCATATCCTGCCTACAAATAATCGAATGATACAAGAACAAATCTACCACCAGCTGCTCCGTCCCATGCTATGCTTTGACTGGGAGGGGAAAGCCAAGTTTTGAGCAGGGTCTAGCCTGACTCAGGCCGTAACTTGTGAGTCCTGCTATTCTAACCCTTTCTCTTGATCTGCTTTTCAGCCTGTCTCAGAGCACACAGCTCAGAGCAGCAGGGAAGTTGCTTAGCAAAGGGCCACCCACTTGCCTATTATTCCTTCCTTGCCTGTGACATGACACAAGAACAAAGTAGACATTAACCGCTACATTAAACCCAGAAAGAAAGTAATCAGTAACCTGTTATTCCCTTAATAAAGGGAAACACATGCAGTGTGAAATCCAGAAGACTAATCAATAGCCGCAGACAATGTAATGTGCCAAACAAATTGCAAATCAATTAGAATCCTTGTTTTCTTTGAAATGGTTCACTATATCTAAAGCAATTACTCCTTCATTAGACCTAATTTAACAGCATGACTGCCCTGGCTACAACTGGCAGCGTCTGGCTATCAAATGGAAGAATGGCAGCTTATTTCTGTCTGTCTGTGAGTCTAGCACCAATCAAAAAAAAATTGAATTCCTTTATATGAGAGAAACTTTTAATGAATGGGTGGATATTTGTCTTAATCCAAATATCAATACCAGAATGAGGATATCTCCAAAGGGAACTTAGAAAAGAACTGCAAGAATTATTAGACAAAAATCTGTAATTAAAAATGTATTTCCTTTCTTTTTATGGTAGCTTCAAGTAGATAAAAATAGCATTTAAGTATATAAGGTCTTTTTTAGCTTTTCAATTTAACTAGTTTTAGGACTTTTGAAAAAAGAATCCTCCTGATCCTTATAGGATCTGGAATAGTCTTGTAAATGATTGCCTAAAAGAGTACTAGTTCACTCTGTTTTTAAAACTACTTAACAAATAGCTTTACTGAGGTATGATTTACAGTTAATAAGATTTATCTATTTTGAGGGTACATTTAATGAATTTTGACAAATGTGTACAGTTGTGTAACCACCACCCCAATCAAGATCGAGAATATTAGCCCAATTGTTCTCATGCACCCTTTTGCAGTTGGTCCCCTCTCCTCCCTCCCTGGCCCCATTTTAATTTTAAGCCCATTTTACTTTTAAGAACAGTTTTCCATCCTGTGGAGATATGGGACTGGAAAAACAACTGAAATAAGATTTTTCTACCAGTTCGGAGTTGGAGGGTGGGAGATGGTTTTGTCTTTGTTTGCAATGGCAAGTAACAATTTCTTAGAACTGTAGGAGATTACAAACTTTTTTGAAAGTAGATATGCTTAAGGAGATCAAACCATTTCTGGAAGTGGAAGTAAATAGTCCTAAGTGAACTGAAAAAATTGTAATAGTCACAACTTGTTATTAAATTGCCAAACCCAGTAGGCTGATATTTTAATTTTCTTATCTTTGAGAATAGTCATGGCTCCAAGACTTGTTTTTCTTTTTTTGATTTAATGTTCCTGAGTTATTTTTTTCTGACTTTAAAACCAATTCATTTTGATTATATGAAATTCCAACATTACAGAATTACAAAAAGTAGGCGGGAAGATTTTTATATTTCTATTCATCCCAATAATTTTCAAAAGGATGCAGAACTATATGTATAAGGATGTTCTTTATAGCATTGTGGTGATAGCAAAATATTGGAAGCTCTGGGAGTTCAAGACTTAAATTAAGCCACACATGTCCCTACTTCCCTTCTTCCTTCCTTTGCTTCCTTTATTACAGCTTTTACTCCCCCACCCCTCCCCCTAATCCTCCCTCTTCACCTCACATCGAATGCCTTTTCATTCTCCTTTGCCTTTCTTCTTTTTTTCTTTAGAGCTCAGCGCAGGGAAATTCTTGCACTGAGGGTACCTATATCTTTTGCAGGCCAACTTACTCACTTCCTATCTCCTATTCCTCAAAAGATAATATTCTGCCAAAGCTTTCGCATTCTTAACATAAATTTGTGCTACCCCACCATGCACCCCATCTTGCCTCCTTTAACTTTTCACTATTAACACTGTCACTCAGTCAAATTATTTTTTGTTTCTATTGGTTAGACTAGCACTCATAATTTACTCTAGTCAATCAATCAATTAATCAACGAGCATTCACTGAAGGCTTGCTTCCCACTAAAACCTGATTGGCTGATTCTGAGAGTTGATTTTTAACTCTAATGAAAAAGCATATATGATGGTGGGGGATGGAATGAGGAAGTTATGAAGTTTGATCACCTTCTAAAGGTGATTTGGTTTGGCACCCAGGCTCAGCGAAAGCTGAGTCAAAGTAAGTAACTTTTCAACTCTGTGCTAACCTTAGAGAAGAAAAGGCTCCGTCATGGACACTGCAGCTACTTCAACATCAGGGCCTGGCTAAAAATGAAGTGTCCTTGGGAAGGAAGATGCTATAACTATCTGAAGAGTATTTTTTATTGCTAGATAAAATCTTCCTTAACCCATGGCTATTTATGCTCTCCAAATGTGTGTGTACGGAGAATGTTTGTGTAAAGACATGGATGTCTCAATTATTCACGTGCACCTCCTCCCAGTGCTTTGCCGCAGCTCCAAAACAATTGCCAGCTAACAGGCAGATGGATACGTAGGGTGCTCTCAGTGGGAGTTCACATGGTGGTAGTTGAGGAAGAGATAAGTGTTGGTCTCCGACTAACAACGTGGTGACTACTACATAAGTAAATACTGAATAAATAAATGTGAACTCTTCTAAGGAGAGGAATGGCAAATTTTATCCTTTGTCTGGCGAAGAGACAGGATTATTTGAGTTTTCAGGCAGTTTCGTAAGAAAGATAAAAATAAATTAGATTTTAAAAGTTCCCAATAGAGAGTGTTGACAGAAAAGCCTTCACTCATAATTTTATATCCAGCCATAGTCACTGGTTAGGTCACTCACTGCTGGCAATTCTTTAATTGTTAGCAGTCATTTAAATTTTTTTTTTTTTTTTTTTTGCAAAGCAATGTCTGACCAAAATGAGCTATCTAACGGCTCTGGTTCATATACTTTATATCATTCCCACCCATGGCATGGAGACCTGATTCTTGCTAATGTACAGATAAAAGCCATAACGAAATGGCAACAGAACAAATGAAGCCTGTCCTTTAAAATAAGCATGGCCCTTTTGTTTGTCCTGCTATAGAAAAAGTGCATAGACGGGTCTTTTGCAAATTTAGAGGGTACCAACTTTTTATCTACTATCCCTACTCCTGGGAATAATCATTTTGGTTATTGAATTTTTTTTCCTTGACTCTCTTATTGACTGTTAAGATGAGAATTTTACCCACCATGGATGAATGTTAACTAATACAGTTCTTCATGCAAATGCAAACTTCCTCTTTACCAGCCTCTGGTGACTCGGCGTCTTGCACCAGCGTGGCATCATTCAGCTTCAGTTGCTATAGCATTTTCAAGAACCTCTCTGTTCTTGTCATAAATTATCTTTAAGTGAAAAAAGCTCAAAGGAGGTCTGCAGCAAACTGTATCAAATAATGAATTTGTAAGCGGTAGGAGAAAACACTTATCTTACTTATGCTCTTCTCCCATCGATTGTTCAGTGACCCTTCTTTGGGATACAGATGAGCATAACCCTGAAAAATGTTTGTGTAGTCTTTCTTTAACTGCCAGCCTGCGGGCTGCATGATCTAATAAATATTGGCAGGGCCAAATGAAATAATATAGAAGAGCTTCTCTTCTTTAAAGTCCACAGACCAAGAGACTCTTGTCACTTGTTAATATCTCCATCAAACACTGAAGTGTTAACATATGTGATACGACCACGCAATCAAGTAAGGACCGATTTGTTGACTAATTAAACCAACACAACAAGCTCTTTAGCACCTACAAGTGACAAGTTTAGAGCAGGCAAGTGGAAACTCTCAATTGAGCCCCCTTTTATGAGACTATCATGCCAAATTCAATTCTGACTGAGTAGTATTTGAATGTACTTGACTTCCACCATGTGCTGACATGCTTACAATAATTCATCATGGGTGACAATAGCCCAATATTAGAGATTTATGATATATACAAAACAGTTACAAATGCAATGTAGCCCTAATGTGGGTCTGCTTTCCTTACCCACTGCCTATTGATATTATAATTAATGGTCAATTACTTCAGGAAAAGAAAATAGAAAATAGTCATTACTGGTTTCAGTCATCATTGGACTTTTTTTTTTTTTTGGCAAATTCTTGAGGTAAATGAAACCACTTCCATAGTGTTTGACAGTTGCTTCAAAATAATAAAAAAATGTATAAGTCTGATGTTCATGACTCATTTTAGCAATGAGAATGAACTAATAATAATGTTCTAAAGGAAACCGAATGTAAATTAAATGGCCCGAGAAGTGGAAAAGCATTCCAAGGTGTATCTTAGTGTGAGCAGATAACACATACATGTTATATCTATGTGCATATATATATATACTTTCCCCACCTACCTCATGGATGTTTTATATTCAATTTCCTTGTTTGTAGACTGAAGCAATTTCACTAATTTATTTCTAATGTCCTTCCAAACCCTAAAATTTCATTGCCTCTGATCTGACATGTCCACATATAGGTTAATGAAAAGAGAGGCAAAATCATTTTTATTGTTTTTGGCATGCAGTCAATTTCTCTCCCTCTGTCCTTCTTCCTCTGTACACTCACTTTCTATCCTTTATATGCACATATTCATATTTTCTGTACCCAGTTCCAACCCTCTTCTGACTGACTCCATCCTTGCCAGGTAGATAATTCCACTTGTAGATAACCAAGAAATGAGTGTAGTATCTGTATAAACAAAACATATACCTTTAGACATATGAGTCACATTTTGCAATCCCTTCATGCCTGTTAACGCATTAGCACATAAGGCACATTAGCAGTAGCAGGAGCCCCAGGGGCTGTTAAATTAGCAGGAGAAGCTAATTTAAGGTCGTGGCACTTAAATCCAGAATTGGCCTGTACCCTGGGCGCAGCTATAGGTGTGTTCTGCTTTAGACAGGCCCCAGGTTCTATGCATCCCAGAGCTGCAGGTCAGTAGCTATATTACAGGTACTAAATGCCTTCTTGTGTCCCACTAGTAAAGGAATACTTCTTGGCCCAAATACCTGGCTTGGATCATAACCTGGTAAGATATCAAATAAGTTCTCATCAAATGTTTGGGTTGACCTCCAGACCCTAAGTGGCCACATCCTGGCCATCAAAAGAGCTGTGTGATAATTCCCCCCACCTTTTGACGAAAATGACTGACATTATGCTACCTGCAAGTCTTCCTGCCTCCTGTCCCCCATCTCCCACAAAGGGACAATTTTCTTATTTCTCCCTAAATTTCTAGATGAATTTTATTTATTCTGAGTAGACAATATAGTTACATGGTTTAAAAATAAAAATGCTATAAAAATATGTTCATTAAGAAGACTTGTTCATAGCTCAGCCTCTGTCCATCCAATTTCCCATCTCCCTTTTGGTAAATTCTTTTAGTAGTTTCTTGTATATCCTTCCAATGTTTCTTTAGGGAAATGTAAGCAAATATACATGTATTTACTTCTTTTCCTCTCTTTCTTAGCCAAAATGTATCATACAGTATGTTGTTCTGACCCTTGCTTCTCTTCCTTAACAAAACATACACTGGAGGTATTTCCAAATCAGTACAGAGACTTCTGCAACAAAGATAAAAACTTTATTCCTGAACAAAGTTTCTTCCAGGAATCCTGGCCTTTCCTTCGCAGAGAACTGATTGGAGCATAATAGAGGGAAACTGGAATCTCACCCTTAAGCCCAGAACAAGCCTAGAAGAAGCCATTTCCTGCTTGTGGACTCCTAACTCTCCATCTGCCCTTTTTGCCTGAGAAAACCTGCTTTAAGAAACTATGGGATCTTCTGAGAGGTCACTGCAGGAGAGGATAGATGAGGTTAAGGTATTGCAGAAGGCATGAGGCAAGCTGAAATGGAGTCCAGGTCTTTAAAGTAGTTTGATATTCTGAGGAATTATTCTAGGAATAATGAATTGTTCTTCTGAAGATTTTTTTTTTTTCCTCAAAAGGTTTCACTTTTCAAGTTTGGGGGCAGGGCTCACCCGGTCCTGAGTTTTCTCTGTCTGGTTCCTACTGTCTCGACTAGTTCTGAACCACTTGGGACTTTAATTTCTCCAAACATACCTTACTCTAAGTATTTTAAAAACCATACATACAGCTTTTTAAATTTTCTTCTTTTGATTTAAAAATTACTCTGTTTATCATTTGCAAATATGGTGAATGTAGAAATGTATACAGAAGAAAATTAGCTAAAGAGAAAACCACGTTTATTTTGGTATATAGTCTTTTGGTTTTATAAATAGGGATCATATAAAACATACTGCTTTGTAAATTTATTTGTTTATTTTCAGTTTACATAGCTTTTTTTAAATTAAATTGATTGGGGCGACATTGGTTAATAAAATTATATAGGTTTCAAGTGTACAATTCAACAATATGTCATCTGTATATTGCATAGTGTGTTCACCACCCCAAATCACATCTCCTTCTGTCACCATATATTTGACCCCTTTACTCTTTTTCTACCTCCCTTCAACCCCCTCTCCCTCTGGTAATCTCTAATCTATTATCTGTGTCTATGAGTTTTTTGTCTTGTTCTTTTGTTACTTTCAGTTTTATATCCCACATGTGAGCGAAATCATATGGTTCTTGACTTTTTTCAGCTGACTTATTTTGCCCAGCATAATAATCTCAAGATCCATCCATGTCATTGCAAATGGCAGTATTTCTTCTTTTCTTATGGCTAAGTAATATTCCATTGTGTATATGTATCACATCTTTTTTATTCAATTGTTTGTCAAAAGATACTCAGTTGTTTCCATGTCTTTGCCACCGAGTTCACATAGTTTTTAAAAAACTGGTATACTTTATTTTTAGGATGGCTTTAAGTTTACAGTAAAATAAGTGAAAAGTACAGTGTTCCCATATATCTCCATAGCCTTTTCTTCTTTAACTATGTCATTAACATTTTTGTGAGTCCTGTAACTTGATTTCTTGAATATCTTCATAATTTTCCATCACATGTATGCATAACACTTTAATCAATCTCCTGTAGTTTAGATTGCTTCTCACATTTCTCACGTTCATTATTATAAATAACACCATAATCAACATCTTTATAAATTAATCTTTGTCCAAATCTCTGAATATTTCCTAGAATAGTCTCAGAAGTAGAATTGCTAGGTCAAAAGACATATGTATTTTTAAGGTTTTTGACACATAATTGCCAAGTTAGTTTAGATCTATTTAAAAATAAATACAAGGTATCAGACAGAGAAAGACAGATACCATACAATCTTACTTACACGTATGTACGAAAGAACAACAAAAAAAAACCAAAATGGAAACAGAGTCATAGATACAGACAATAAACTATATCATAGGATTGGCTCATGCAGTTATGGAGGCTACATAAATGTCTAACCAATATACTGTATACTTGAAACTAATAATAAAATAAAATAAAATAAAAAAAAGAAACTCCACAACTGCCCTCTGCAAACTGGAGAACCTGGTGGTTATCATTCGGTCTGAGGCCAAAGACCTGAGAACCAGGGGGCCACTGGTTTAAGTCCCAGAGTCCAAAAGCCCAAGAAACAGGAGCTCCGATGTCAATGTCTGAGAGCAGGAGAAAATGGTTACCCCAGCTGAGAAAAGGGCGAGAGAATTTGCCTTTCCTCTGCCTTTTTTTTTTTTTTTTCTATTTGTATCTCCAAAGGATTGGATGATGCCTCACCAATGCAGGCAGATCCTCTTTACTCAGCCTACTGATTCAAATGCTAATCTCTTCTAGAAACATCATCACGGATACATCCAAACATAATGTTTCCCTGGTTATCTGGGCATCCCTTAGTCCAGTCAAGTTTACCATAAAATTAACCATCACAGAGAAACAATAATACCTTCTTGATGCCAGTATTTCCAAACTGGGATATATTTACCCCTGTCTTTTGAGAATATATGCATAGAGATACTTATTTTAATGATTATAACTTCTTTATTTTGTATCAGAAAAATCAATGACGAAAATATCAAAAACCTAATAGTCTAAATATTATTTCTTAGAACAAGTTTTAAGATAAAAAACAATAATGAAAGTGGCTTGATTGCAAATCCTTTTTTTAAAAAAACACAAAGTAAAAAATAAACAACTGACATGCAGATATGGCAAAAAATTACAAAATATGACAAAAGACTGAGATTTGAGAAATCTTGTTCCATACAATATATGTATTTCTAAAAAGCAAAGAATATTTTCAAATTAAATTGCTTTAAAACTTTTAGAGAAGGTCATTAATAAAAAAAAAAAAACTGTAATGAATCATTTTGTAACTTGAATCATCATAACATTCTTTATTGTAAATGTCTCAAAATTTCATGTTTTAGCTTCAAGTTACTTCAGGAGCAGGACATACATATTCTAGCTTAGAACCTTAACATATGGTTGAAAGGATACGTAATGAGTTTCTGAACGTAATAAGCATGAGGCACTTTATAATTCTTTTTTTTTTTTTTAACACGGCTACAGCACCTGGTCTTCCTAGGTGGTCTCCCATCCAAGTACTAACCAGGCCCAACCCTACTTAGCTTCCGAGATCAAACGGGATCAGGCGTATTCAGGGTGGCATGGCCGTAGACTTTATAATTCTTTTATTTTTTTTTTAAACTATGCATATTTTTTTAAAAAAGTATATGCAATTTGAAGAACTTTAAGTTTATAGGTTGATGAGATAGTTCAAAGGAAATTTTAGCATGTTCGAAATATGGTAATTCTCTTGAGTAAATAGGGAAATCAAAAAGTTCAGCACAGAGTGAAGTATTAGGTGTTTTTATATGTATAGACACGCACGCTTTCGCTTTTGTTTTTAGATGCAAATTACTGGGAGAAGGGATATTTTCATGTTCAAAAAACTGAGAGCTCAGATTTTTAAAAAATCCATTAATTTTAGTTTCTTTCAAGGTCCAGAGAATTTTTTGCAGGCTGCTGTTGAGATCAGATGGTCTCTGAAGGAATCAATCCAATTTCAATAGAAGAGCTATGCTGTGTTGGGATTTTTCATATAATCCAATTGTTAAATGATATCAGGGCTACTTTGATTTAAAAGAAGAAAAAGACAACTCAGTGTTCTCAAGCCTCTACATTCTCACAAGATCAGCTGACTAAAAATCCTTCCCTAAAGAGAGAGAATGCATTTTCCATGATCAAGGAAAATCGACATTAATGAAATAATATCTGTACCAATATAGAATGTTATTTATTTGATAATATCAAACAGTGCTAATGCTCTAAGTGAAAGCCACGAGAGTAAAGATGAAGCATATGAAACTTATTTCTGTGTTGTTCCTGAAATGTGTCTCTACTCCTGAGATCTACAGGTGCTTCTTTAGCCTCTTGACTCAGAGGAACCCGTAAGTATACTCCCCAGATTTGGCAGATAACAAGAGAACAAGGTCATGAATAAAGAGGGCCATCAGTGAATCTAAATCTAAGAATGTGTTTCTATTGCAAAAAGGAGAGGGAAGTGACTTATTATCATGAATCCTTCTTAATAAAAGTTTTAAAGAGTACAATCTAGCAAATACAACCAACTCTTTTATTGACATGATGCTACACTGGTTCACACAATATAAGAACAAAAAAGAAAAGGATTTCTATTTCACAAGTTTCTCAATTATAATTTCCATTAACAATACTTCACCTCCTTCACCTCTGTCAGTCCTTCCCTACCCACTCCAATGTACTTAATCAATCATTGTGAAAAAAATGCTTTCTAGAAAGCTCTTATAATGGCTGTGACTTGTAATTTTGAAAATGTCTAGATCAGGTTTCACAAACTGGATTTCTTGGAACCCCAAACTCTGATGATGTTAACTGATGTTCCATGAAAAAAATGTTCAATCTACACCTGAAACTAATATAATATTGAATGTCAACTGTAATTGGAAAATTAAAAAAAAAATTTTAATGTTCAATCTGAGACCTGGGATGGCCAAAAGGCATCCCTCAAACCCTTGACAGACACAATAGTTGAAGGAACCACGTGGAAGGATCTCAGGCTTCCTTTTGCTAAAACCCATCTTGCCTGATGAGCTAAAGTTAGGATATCTGGTGTAAAAAGTAACTTTGCAATATTTATGTCTCCTTTAATTCTTGTGTCAAGCAATAAAAATTATACAAACAACACATGCTAATTATACATAAATATAAAATATAGATACACTTTTAGTATAAAGTCTCTATATTTCACCACCTAGAAATAACTACTTTGAAATTTTTTCACTGTTCTTTCTGTTTTTTTTCCTTGAGCACATATATGTATTCACTCACACATATACACACGTATTTTAAAAAATATAATCCAGTCACGTCCGTGGTTTTACAATTTAAATTCATTCACTCAATAAACATTTTACAATATTGCCTTTAATAGCTATATAGTACTCCATTTATAAATGTTCCATAATATATAACTAATCTCTGATTGCTGGATATTTATGACCTTTGAGTTTCAGTAGCTTAAAAAAAAAATCCATCAGGTTAATGACTCTAAGAAATAGGTTACAGAAAAGTTCAAAATTAAAAACAAAAAAACTGTTTTCTCCCTCTTTTCTTCCCTATAACACCAAAACTGTGTAACAAGTAAGAAATCAGAAATATAGGATATTATTTATAACTTATGTCCCATCCAGGCCCAAATAGAATTATAATAAAAGACCTATATCTTCCACTGTTACTTTAAATTAAAAGCAATCAGCATACACCCTGCCTATGGATACCATGTTTTGAAAGCACCTATGTACCAAACAAATAGTATTTAGTAAGTGTTGACACAATTTCCACTTCAGTATTGAGTCAAGTTTTCATCACTTTTTCACCAACTGTTTTCAGGGTTGCACAATATTATAAAATCAATAATCTATAATGTATAAAACAGCAATGAAATTAAGAAAGTATAGTTAAGTACTGTTTGTTACAAGGTATCCGGTAATTGTGGTTGCCATGCTATCACAGGTCCCTGTGAAACATTCCCTCTGTAGTTACTGTCTGGCCTGTAGATCTGATAACAGCCAAGTGTCCCAGTCACATCCCTAAAATGCCTATGTGGCCAGTGACGATCAAGCCAAGTTTCTTATTAGTATGATCTAACCAAGGTTTTCCTAAGAAAAAGGTGATAACATAATTCTAACCCAAAGCAAAGAAGTGTAATGTTCTAGTTACACTTTCTGATATAGTGAATATAGCTCACAGATTGAAACTAGTTCCCACTTCCTGTCCTCCTTTACTTCCTTTGTGGATGATAATTCTGGGTCCCAATTTGGAAAAATCCACTACAACACCAACCCACTGCCCGGCATTCTAGACCTTCCACAAACTGGCTTCCACAAACTGAGCTTATGTCTTATTCTTTTTCCTTCTGCTCATGATCCCTTAGATCTATTCAAAACACAGCATTTAGAGTGATCTTTATCTAATTTATAAGTCAAAATATGACTTTCCTGCTCAAAAACCTGAAGTGGTCCCTCCTTTGACTCTAAATCTTTGACTCAGTGTAAAACCCAGAGGCCTTAAAACCCTCTTCAAGACTCAGCTCCCATTATCACTTTGAGCTCATCTGCTCCTACTTTCCACCTTGCTCGTTCCATTTTAGCCACACTGGCCACCTTCTTCTTGCTCCCTGAATTTGCTCCTTCTTCCACCTCAGGGTCTTTACACTTATTTCCTCTCTTTGGACTTTTCTTTTCCCAGATACACACATGGCTTGCTCTTTACACAAATACCCTTTCAACGAGGCCTTCTCTGGCCACCCTACCTATGGTAGATTGAAAAATATGGCCGCAATACTTTGTGGCTCTTCTCATCAAGAGGTAGAAACTGCTTCTCCACCCCTTGAATTTGAGTTGGTCTTGTGACCAGTCTGGACCAACAGAAAGTAGTGGAATTGATGTTTGTGAGTTTCAGAGCCTAGGCAGCAAGAAACTTTGCAGCTTCTGCCTTCGTTGTCTTGGCGTGCCCATCAATAGGCTCTCAATAAATATTTGTTGAATGAATGAATGATTGAATAAATGAATGAGTTAAATGTAGATTTGGAAAGGGCCTTACACATTCTCCAATATAACATTGTTTTGTTTTGTTTTGTTTTAAATGAGAAAACTGAAACCTAGTGAGATTAAGTGACAACATCAGGACTAGAACCTGGATCTTCTCACTCCTAGTACAAAAAGCTCTATTTTTTTTTTTTTACCATAGTTTTGTGTTTTCAACTTCTTTGTGTATTAAGTAGAAATACTAAAGCGAGTGACAGAAACCCAGCTTAATTAAAAAAAAATCAAAATGAAAGAGAGAGAGAGAGAGAGACGTAGGAAGGGAGGGAGGGAGGACAGGAAGGAGGGAGAGAAAGAGAGAAGGGGGATAATAAATTCATGGAAATGGTAAGCCCAGAGGTGCATCTAACTTCAGACATGGCTAGATCCAGGGTCTTCAATGACATCTTCGAAGAGCTGTCACTCTCTCACCATTTCTCGAACAGACTCTATCCACTACTAGATTAATAACTCCAGAGAACAGAGATAGTCTTCTCTGACAACAATTCCAGATGACTCTCAAGGTTGTGTCCAGTGGCCATTCTTGAACTGATCACTGAGCCAGGGGCATGGCTAGCCTCTTATTGGCCAGGCCTAGGTTATGGGCTTATCTCTTTGGATGGAGTTGGGGAGCAGGGTCAACCCCATCTTCATCACATGAATGGGTTCCCCTGGGACGGGAGGGCTCTGTTACCAGGAGGGTGGAGGTCAGGCATTCCAGATATGCTTAAACTCTATACATCCACTTACAGTCTGTTAGTAAAACTGTGTAACTAACTGTAGATAGACCCTCCCAGATAATAGAAAAGACCTAGACACCATTGTTTTCCCTTATGAAAAAGGACCAGTAACAAAGCGGAGACATTTCACATTGGATGGAAAAACAGAAAGAAGTGATTGCCAAGCTTGCTTTGATTCTCTTGCCTGGCTCCAACCAGTTTTCTACATGACAGATTTAGAATTTAATGATGAAGTAGAGAGGAATCCACATCCAATAAGCCTCCACAGCAAAATCCACAACCTGGAATAAAAATGAAGTGCTTCAGAAAACCCTACTTTGAGGAGAGAGATGCGGGGGGCGGGGCGGGGGTGGTGGTGGCGGGAGGCACTACATTTTATCAGAAAAAATCACCATGTTTAACAAAGATTTTGCGAACAAGCTAAAATGAGACTATACAACGTCCATTATAGGGCAGAACTGGGATGAGAGGAGGAAATCAATATGCCTCAGCAATACTTAGGAGATGTTTTTCATCTGGAAAATGATCATAGGACCACTTTTGCTATTTTGAAATCCAGCCCAAGCACTTGTGAGAAGATGACCTTTTATATATTGCATTTTGCAGAGAACTATATATAGTTGGATACAATATCTTGACCTAAAGGGGAAAAATGAAATAGAGAGAAAAATGGTGTTTCCGGATTTTCAACCAAAAAGCAGTACATAACAGAAGAGAGCAGAGGCTGCAAACTTGGCTCAGTAGGCCATGCTAGTTGAAATGTTATTATGTGAAGGATTCTAGACATCTGCATTATTTTGCATGAGCTTCTATCAGCAAATGACTTAGGGTAGAGGATGGATATCATTGTTTTTTTCATGTCTTAAAACCATCTTCTCTCAATTCTTGGCTTTGCATGCTTTTGGGAGGAAAGAGGAAGGTGCTGATGAGGAGAAAAGGTCACTGATTTCCAAAAGGTTAGAGATTCTTTTTTTTTCTTTTAAAGAATAACATTTCAGCCTGATATTATTTTAGTATTTACCACTCTGTATTGTCTTAGACCTCTTCTTGGCAAAGGGCTCCTAAACAACTGCCACTTTTAGCATTGCTGCCAAAAGGCGCCCTTTCACAATAAAGCATGCTGTGCTTTGGCAGGAAATCAATAAAGTGAAAATCTGTTCTCATCATCCATACATTTACCATCACAATCAACAATCAAAGGCAAGACCTGGGTTCTTTATCCACAGGCTCCAGCCTCCCAATTTTCTGCTATGAAAGGCAGCATAAATTAGAACCCTTGGTTCCTGTTAGCTGGGCTTAATGGGTATGATTTATGAACCATTAAATGAGGTTATGTAAATTGATCCTTAGCAGAATGCTAGCGCCCAGGTGACAGGTGCAGTGCGCTCGTCCACAAGGGTTCTGCACAAATCAGATTTCAGTGACATTCAGTTTGAGGAAAGAGAAATATGTTGTCAACAAGGAAGTGATTTAAATAGTGCCCTGGGTTTGTCAGCAATTATGCCTTTCTTCTTAATTGCTGCAAACTATATAAATTCTAATAGGAAATAAATTAGTAATTTACCAGTTAATGACAAGGGATATAAAGGAGAAGAGCTTATATTTTAAAAGCCATATTACCAGTGAGGCCATACACTTGGGTGATTTCACTTATGCTGTTAAAGTTGAAGAGATGCTTTAAAGCAGGAGTATAAACTTTGACACAGAGCAACTAAAATTACATTCATTGCATCAGAAAAGAAAACTGGATCCACACAGAAAATACCCTTGCAGAATTGCTTCCTGTGTTCCATAGAAATGGACATGTCACCAGGGCTTCTATTTTTTCATCTCCATTAACATCCTAAACTTAAAACAAACAGTCTTTCCAACCCAGGTGCAAAATCCTTGCTTTTTCTTAAAATTTTTTGGAAAGCTGGCATCTGATCAATCAAGTAAAAAACACGCGATTGTAAATATATTATGAGTGAAGGTGAGTGAGTGGCTCAGGGCTGGTAGCTTGCGGGCCTTGTTGAGACAATAGATAGCAATAACACTTTCCGCTATACTCTTTGCAGTGAAAGGAACAGGCTTTAGTGAAAGGAATAGGCTTTGTGTGTAATGATGACTCCCTCACTCTGAGTCTCCAAACTAAAGGCCCAGTTTAAAAAAAGAAAAAAAAAAAACAATAAAAGAGCCTTGGGGGAGCATACATAAATTAATTTCACTAGCTTTGAAATGAAAAAAAAAAAATCTCAAATCCATTCCTTCCCTTGGGCTTGCTGCCCCTAATGAAGAATGTGGGGCCTTCTGAGAAAGGTTTCTCCTGAGAAAGTGAGTTCAATATCATCCCAGGCTTTTGTCCGAAGCTATTATTGTGCCTGTTTCCATGAGGCTAACCCTGTAAGAGGACACATATGGATGTGATAGTAATGTTCCCTGGTCCCTGGCCGAGTCTATTCGAGCTCCCAACAGGCGGTCCGTACCACTCTTTTTAATAGTCATTTCTGCTTCACAAGTGCAGTTGTTTATGGACAGGGGAGATGATTTGAACCGCTGTGGTGCTATACGAAAGAGTAACGATAGGGCAAAGGTCATATGTTTAATGAGGTTTTTAACTGTGGCCACTAGGAGAGGTACTCCCTAGCAAATGAAAATATTAAGATGTCATTTGTAAACTTAGAAAAGAGGACTAAGAAGCCACAAGAAAAAAAAATCACATAACCACTGACTTTAGTGCTGATGGGTAAAAATAATTTAAAGGTAGAGAAGGGTTATAAAAAGTAGTTTTATAACTAGTATAGGAAAAATCATGGAGATCCATGCAGCAGTAAAGGCCCACCAGTTGTTTCACGTACTAGCACCACAATTTAGTCAGCACGTGGCTGTGAACAAGTTATTTTACCTTTTGAGGTTCTAGATAACAGACCTATCTCATAGGATTCTGTTGTGAAGATTGAGTAAGATAACATATGAGAATGTCAACATACAGTTAAGTCCTCAATACATGATAGTTTGGGGAATTAAAATTTTATCTCTATCATCTATCTATCTATCTATCTATCTATCTATCTATCTATCTATCTAACATCTATCTATCTATCATCTATCTATATCTATCATCTATCATCTATCAATTATGTATCATCTAGAGGACGCTCAGGTTTCTCTGCTCCAAAATCTTGAGCTACCTGCTCTCTAGATGTTTCTGCCCATGTAAACACACTCTTTAATGCCAGATCTACATGTTCCTCTTACCCACGCCAACCAAGTCACTCCTCTGTATCCCCGCACATTAGTCCACCTCTGCCTCCTATCCTGCACCATTTAGAAATGGTATGATGGTTAAGAGCATGATTCTGAATCACGTCATCAGGATTTACATCCCACCTTCCATACTTGTTAGCTCTGTGACCTTGAACAACTTATTTCACCAATCTATGCCTCACATTCCTTCCTTATAAAATGGGGTTGCAAAATATTACCTACTGTGTGGAGCTGTTCTGAAGATTAAATTAGTTAACATACTGATGTGCCAAGTATGAAGCGTGGAACATAGTGAGTGCTACGCACTATTATTATTATTGCTATTATTATGACAGTGTCTTCTACCTCCCTTGTCTCTATGTTCAGAAATTCAATTTCCTGCCTGGAAGAGGGCACTAACATATACTGAGTCAAAACCACACACAGGGCACTTTCCATATAATGCTAAGATCCAAAATGTGCGTTTTATCTCCATTTGCTATTTGAAGTGGAGACTAAGTAATTTGTCAAGAATATAAGGCAAATAAATGCAGAGCCAGCATTCAGATATAAATTCGTCAAATCCCCAGACCCATGCTCTTTCCACTGTATCTCACAGCTCCAAGACAAAACAACCACAAACACAGGAAAGAAATAAGCAGGAGTACTTCCAGCAGGACTTCACCTAGATAATGGTGGAAAGAGCATTTGGCTCCAGCTCCTACACTCTGAATTTTTGTTTCCTCACCTATAAAAACAGAGGTACTAGACTGGAGTCTTCCAATCCATGCTCCCCAAGTCCTTAGGTTTCTTTAAGATTGCTCAGCAGCAACTGCAGAAGGAAGGCCTAGAAAGCAGAATTTGGACTTTCCATGAGACATTCATCCTGTCTAACTAGAGTAAGCACTGGGATTCTGGATAAAATGTTCGACAATATCAAAATCAAAGGGGCAGCTCCAGTATTCTGAGTATCTTTTTCAAATTACAGAGAGTGAAAATATAACTCCAATCTATACTGAAATAATGTTCAATTCAATAAACCTTTCTCTCATTCTATTACATGCAAAACACCATGTTGGATGTTGAATAAACAACCTCCCCTTCCCCCCAAAATTGTCTTATAAGAACTCCCGGCTCTACGCTAAGTGCACTCTCAAGATGCATTTCTTTCAGGAATGGTGTTTTCAATTCACTTAAAAGCCAGAACATGAAGTGTTCCCCTAAAGCTCTTAACCTTTGTACTTTAGACACCCATTTCTCTGAAGAATATTTTTATCTTTTTCCTTTCTCCAGGTTTTATCAGTGTACTTTATCTTGTGAACACAGTTCTGTGTCCTAAAGAGCCTAACATGTTGCTAATTTTTCAATAAATAATATGAAGTGAACAGCCACTGCTCTTTGGGTGGCAAACCCCAAGCATTGTTAATATTTTCTGTTTTCAGTCTGGGCACCAGCCCTTGGCAGTCCCCCATCCTTACTAGTGCAAGAAGTTTATTTGAAGAGAAGGCATTACTTGCTAATTAAATTAGCCTCCCTTTTTGTGTTTTGATTCTATGGAGATTACCTCGGGAATTCAGCAGCTCCTCTGTAAGTTTGTTTCTGGGAGGCTAATTCTTCCCCTGAGCTCCAGAAACTATCCCCTACCCCCCTTACTATTTCTTGGAAGAGGGATCTCAGTGAATACCGGTGGGTGGAGGACGGAATGCAAATTAAAGGCCAGCTTTAAAATGGGAAATGCAAAAAGAGAGTTTCCAGTTATCCCACAGGACAGTGAATAAGGGCTCATCTTCACTTAGGAAAACTGCTTTTGAGGAATGCCATGTATTTGAGAAAGGTAATATATTGCCACAGTATTCACCTTTAAGAAAACCCTGGAGATTGTTCTTATTATGGATCGGAGAAATTAGAGATTCTGAAAGTTTGATAATCCCAGATTATCTGTGAACACTTCTGTCTACAAGAAAAAAATGAGGAAGCTTGAGTTTCCAGTCAAGATGGCGGAATAGGTAAATGCTGTGTTTGTCTCCTCCCACAAACACCTCAAAATTACAACTAAACTAAAGAACAACCATCATTAACAATTGTTTGAAATCTAGCTGAACAGGAGTTCTATAACTAAGGACATGCAGAAGAAGCCACCTCTAGACTGGTAGGAGGGGAAGAGATGTAGAATGGGCTGGTCCCTCACCTGCATGTGGTGGTTGAAAATCAGAAAGGAAATCTCAGCTGAGGAGTAAGGGGTCTCAGCCCCACACCACGATCCCCGGCCCAGGGTTCCAGTGCTAGGAAGATAAGTCCCCATAACTTCTGGCTGTGAAAACCAGTGGAGATTGTGGCTGCGTAAGAGAGAGGGCAGCTGGAATTCCAGGTGTTCTTCTTAAAGGGCTCATGCATGGACTTCCTCACTAAAGGACTCACTGACTCTGAGCTCCAATGCTGGGCAGTAGCTTGAAAGCCACCAGGAACATACAGAGAAAAATTGCATTGTTTGGCTTTAGGGTGAGGACTGGAAGGGCAGCTTTCTCCCAGACAGAAGTGCTGGCAAAAACCATTGTTCCTTTGTTTAGCCCTCCTTGGAACCAGAATGCATGAGCAGGTGGGTGCCATTTCTGAGTGTCCATCAACCCGATTAACACTGGTCACCTCACCTTGGTGATTCCTTGAGACCCCACCCCACCCAACATGCAGGCCCACCCAAGCTGATTCCGGTGGCTTTTCCATGCAAATGCCTGTCTTGGCTCATGCTACAGAGTCTCCTAAAATCTCTCAATGGTTCACCAACTACAAGCAAGCTGCATCTGGCCTTGGTGAGGCCCATATCTCTTGCTAAGTAGCCCCAAACCTGGCACTAGCAGCAGTCAGCCTCAGTTTGCAGCTTACCCTCTCCCAGGCACCTCAAAACCCAGCACAAGTGGCAAACATCTGCAGATCACTTTGTAACTCATACCAAGTGGCCCCAGGCAGGGCACAGGAAGCAGTTGACCTGGGCTTGCACCAAAGCCCCTCCCAAGAGGCCCCAGAACCAACATACCTGGTGGCCAGCTTCAGATGACACCAGAGCACCATTTAACCACCTCCATAAATGACACACTCAAAGGGTAGACAGGTAGGCACCAGAGTCCCTCTAAAGTGAATCTGCTCCAAAGGGTCAGACCCTGCACTATAGCTCTTCCACAGTAGTCATAACCAGTCCTTACAACCAATCAGCCTGATGGTCAACCCCTCCATTTCATGTGCTAACAGCAATCAAAGCTCAACTACAACAGGAGGGCACACACAACTCACACAAGGGACATACTTGGAGCACCTGGCTCAGGTGCCCAGGGAAACTGTGCCACTGGGCTTCACAGGACACCTTCTATATAAGGCCACTCTACTAAGACCAAGAGACATAGCAACTCTACTTAATACATAGAAATAAAAACAGAGAAGCAGCCAAAAAGAGGAGGCAAAGAAACAAATACCAAATGAAAGATCAGAACAAAGCTCCAGAAAAACAACTCAACAAAATGGAGACAGTCTACCAGATGAAGAGTTAAAAAACACTGCTTAAAAGGATGCTCAATGATCTCAATGAGAATTTCAACAAAGAGATAGGAAACATAAAAATGGAGATAGAAAATATAAAATAGAACCAGTCAGAAATGAAGACTGCAATAACTGAAATGAAGACTACATTAGAGGAAATCAATAGTAGATTAGATGAAGCAGAGGATCAAATCAGCAGTTTAGAAGATAAGGTAGCTGAAAACACCCAATCAGAACAGTGACAAGAAAAAAAGAATCCAAAAAAATAAGAATAGTTAAATAAGAATCCCCCCAAAAAAAGAATCCAAAAAAATAAGAATCAAGTGTACCAACACTCACATCATAGGGGTACCAGAAGAAGAAGAGAGAGAGAGAGAGACAGAGAGAGCCAGGAATTGAACACTGATTTGAAGAAATAATGATAGAAAACTTTCCTAATCTGGCAAAAGAGCTAGACATACAAACCCAGGAAGCACAGAGAGTCGCAAACAAGATGAAATCAAAAAGGCCTATACAAGACACATCAAAATTAAAGTGTCAAAGGTTAAAGACAAAGAAAGAATCTTAAAAGCAGCAAGAGAAAAGCAATTAGTTAGTTACTTACAAGGCAGCTCCCATAGGGTGCAGGCTGATTTCTCAACAGAAACATTGTAGGCCAGAAGGGATTATCACAAAATATTCAAAGTGATGAAAAGCAAGGACCTATAACCAAGACCTATAACTCCACCCAGCAAAGCTATCATTTAGAATCAAAGGACAGATAAAGAGCTTCCCAGACAAGTAAGTTCATCACCACAAACCAATATTACAGGAAATGTTAAAAAGACTTCTTTGGAAGGAAAAATAAGATTAAAAATATAAATAATAAAATGGCAATAACTACATTATCTAGCAACAATTATTTTAAATGTAAATGGGTTATGTGCTCCAATCAAAAGACATAGGGTTGCTGAATGAGTAAGAAAACAAGGCCCTTACATATGCTGCCTGCAAGAGACTCACTTTAGATCTAAAGACACGCACAGACTGAAAGTAAAAGGACAGAAAAAGATATTTCGTGAAAATAGAAGTGAAAAAATAAGCTAGGGTAGCAATACTTACACCAGATAAAATAGACTTTAAAATGAAGGCTATAACAAGAGACGAAGAACCTAGCAATCCCACTTCTGGGTATTTATCCAAGGAAACTCAAAACACTAATTTGAAAACACATATGCATCTACATGTTTATTACTGCATTACGTACAATAGCCAAGATATGAAGAAACCTAACTATCCATCAGTAGATGAATGGATTAAAAAGTAGTACATATATACAATGGAATATTATTTTGTCATAAAAAGAACGAAATCTTGCCATCTGCAATAACATGAATGGACCTAGACCAGGGGTCCCCAAACTCCGGGCTGTGAACCGGTACCAGGCCTCACAATAAGGGATGAGCAGCAGGCAAGCCAGTGCTAACCTTACCACCTCAGCTCCACCTCAGATCATCAGGCATTAGATTCTCATAGGAGTACCAGTCCCTAGTGCCAAAAAGATTAGGGACCGCTGACTAGAGGGTATTATGCTAAATGAAATAAGTTAGACAGAGAAAGACAAATATCATATGATTTCACTTCAATGTGGAATCTAAAAAACAAAATAAATGAACAAACAAAACAGAAACAAAATCACAGATACAGAGAACATGGTTGCCAGGTGGGAGGGGAGTTAAGGGAGGGCGAAGGTGAGGAAGGAATTAAGAGGTACAAATTTGTAGTTACAAAATAGTCACGGAGATGTTAAGTATACCATAGAGAAAATAGTCAATAATATTGTAATAACTATGTATGATGTCAGATGAGTACTAGATTTATCGGGGTAATCATTTTGTAAATTATATAAATGTCTAATCACTATGTTATACACCAGAAAGTAATGTAATATGGTATGCCAACTATAATCAAAAATAGAAAAAATATTTAAGAAAAGAAAAAATAGGTAGGCCTAACTGGCTATTGCAGAAATGCATGTGTGTATGCGATTGTGCGTGCCTGCACACGATGCACGTGTTTTGTGTGACATCATTTCAGCTTCACCATATAAGTCACTGGCTCACAACTCTAGCTGTATGTCAGAGTATATGAAAAACTTCAAAAATAGGTGACATAGATATAGATGAATTTAGGCTCCATCCTTTGAGATTCCGATTCTGGTGAGAGCTCTGCATCCCCTGTGTTTGTAAAGCCCAACCAGGTTCAGAATCACAAATGTAAGCAAAAGCAGGCAGTGGAGGTCCTCATCATAATATCTTCGGCTCCACTTACGGTTTTGTGACCTGCTGAGTGTCAATCAGTTGCGTGCCACATTGCAGTGACCAGGTGTCAGACAGGTTGATTGCATGTGCAGAATATAGTCATCACTTTCTTGAGTTAGTAAATTCACTGCTTGGGGTTTATGCCTAAAATAATGCTACTTTTGACCAAAACACTGCTAACTCAAACAAAGGTAGAACTTTGTCTTAATTAATGTGATTGATCTCTTTTTGTAGGTCATTTATATGCTCTGGGTAAAGGTTCTGCTTTATTTAGCAGAGTGCCAGCAGTCATTTTTAGGCCTCAGGCCTTATAAAAACATTTCATTTGACATAATGAATGATGCCAAGAGGCCGCAATTACAGTGTTTTTTTTTTTTCTTTTACTATTTCTTGAGGCAAGAAATCAATCTTTTCACTTTTTTTTTCTAACTTGAAAAGTTGATGCCTTTTATAATAGACCAGGAAGCTTAATCCTGTGGTTTAGTCCCAAACTTGCATTAAGGTCAGACAACACTCCTCCTGGGCTACAGATACAACTGCTGAACTGGTGCCCCCCACCCCCTACTCCCACCCCGGCCCATACACATGTGTATTCCCCTCTTCAACTTACTGGACGCAGTCATCAGAATAGGTTTCTTTAAACCCCTTTGTGTAATGTCACTTCTCTCTCAAGAATTTCCAGGTACTGTTGAATTAGACACTTGAAACTTACTGAATTTAGTTAACCAATGTCACCATAATAAAAAATTAATTAATTAAAAAAAAAGAATTTCCAGGGGTTTCTCTGTGTCAATAATTTCAAATCTAAACTAATCTAGTCAGGCCGCAGAACTTGGAGAAAATGCCTATATTCTGAGCCATTACATAAGGCTTCCCTAGACTGGGGATGAAACACCCTCAAATAAAGTCCATGGAGCCCCGTAAAGCCACCTTAGTTCACTGAACCAAATTGTTCAATCCAAGGTAATTTCTCCACTTCTGGTTGGCTCATTCTTATTCTTGTAGTCTTAGCTTGAAAGTCACCTGCTCAAAGGGGATCTCCCTGATCACCTCTAATATCTGCAGTACCCCTCCCCTTATAGTCTCTGTTTCAGCTCTTTGCTTATTTCCCTGCATAGCACTCATCACAATTTGCAAATTGGCAGTTTCCCGAGAGCCTTATTTTCTTTATTCCACTAATATAAAAAAAGCTCCATGGCATTGGAACCTTACCCTCACCTGTGTTATTCACTGATGTATCCACAGCACTTGCATGGGAGACTGAGCCTGGGGAGACCAGCCAGGGAGCCGCTGCAAGCATTCAGGTAAGGGCTGCTGGTGGTTTGAACTAGGATAACAGCGGTGGACTAATTCTAGTGATGTTTATGAGATAGTCAAAACAAGCCTTATTAATTGATTGAATGATGGAAAACAAAAAGGTTAAGAGCGATGCTCAGGTTTCAGGGACTCTCAGAGTTCTAGGTGCACAAAAGGATTTGAAAAAATGTCAATGGTTACTAGTGGGAATCATATAATAAACAATCTTGGGAAAATGGCTACACAGCTATATGAGGGTTCTAAAGCTGTTATTATTAGTTAAACTGAACAGTGGGGGTAGTAAGCAGAAAAAAAGCATTGATTTATAGCCTACAGAAGGATTTCAAAATGCTGTGATAAAAAGCAAGTGATAATTGCTTTTTAGAAGTTTAGCAATAGCTTATTTGATCAAGACTTCTCAACTTAAAAGATAATTTTCAGTCACAAAATAGTGTACAAGGAGGTTTAAGATTTAAGTAACACCAAATCAGTAGAATTGAATAAGATTTTAGAATAATGCTAATGAATATGTTATATACATGTATAATTGTAAACACCAATAAAAATATCTTCCATAAGGCTTGCAAGGCTTGGAAAAAAGGAAATAATAATAATAACTTTATAGATATATGTGGTAATTGTCAATTGTCAATTTACAAGGCACTTTCTATATACATTATCTATTTTGATTATTGTGTCCTCTTTATGAAATGGGTTTTATTGATCCTATTTTAAAATTGGGGAAACTGAGCTCCTAGAGGCCAAATGACTTGCCTAAGCTCATACAATTAATCATTAAGTAGGCTCTGAGGCGGGGCAGACACTAAAATATCTATTTTACTCATGAGAAAAGTGCTCCAGAAATACGTTCCTGAGGCCATGGGGGTTGCGATGGTTGGAGGCAGACTAGGAAACAGCTTTCTCTGCGGCCACCCTTCCCTGTATGGGTCGGTGCAATGCCAGAAAGGAAGGCCTATCACACTTGGGTTTGGCAGGCTCTTTGGAGGCAGATCAGAGATGAGCATTGCCTTTGCCCATCGGAGTTGCTCTCTATTGCTCAGCAATCCTGGTGCCCTGCATTCTCTCTGTGCTTTTACTCAGGGGTCCCCCAGTACCACTGCCAGTGCTGCCAGGGACTGGTGGGGCATGGTGGAGAGCAGTCCAGGCAATGTGCTACCTGTGTGGCTCTGCTGGTCTCCTCATCTCTCTCATGGTCCACATAGACTTTGACTCATAATCTTTTCCTCATGGCACTCTACCCTATGACCTTTGAGCAACAGTAGCTCCTGACAAATGGCTCACTCTATTTGTATTTCTTAATATAAAAGAGAGAGAGAAAGAAAGAGACAGACAGACAGACAGACAGACAGACAGACAGAGAAACAGAGAGACAGAGAGACATTGAATCTAATGGGACTAGGCCTAATTTATCTTTTTAAATTAGAATACATCGTGGATTATTGTCCTGTGGGTGGGCTGCCCTTGCACCAGGAGTCATTCCTGGCCCATCAGTTGTGAGGCACTTACAAGATCTGCAAGGGGCTGGTCTACACAAGGTGAAGATGTGGGGAGGGCAGTTTCTCTCAAAGTGGGATGTGGGCATGGCAGGTGTTTTGAGGTTTGGTCTGTTTAGCACTGTCCAAAAGGGAATAATTACCACCTGACTTTATAGGGATGAGAGGTCACTGTGGTTGTGGGTTGGCTGGGAGACTTCACAAGGACAAAGGAGTTTGAATTGGATCTTGAGGTATAAGACTTTGGCTAGCCTAGTAAGAAGAAGGCTGAAAGGAGGATAATATAGATAGACAAAATAGCATGTGCAAAGGCACAGAGGCTTAGCTTGAGAGAATACAGCATGCATGGAAAGAGTAAATTGTTTTATATGGCTAGAATGCCAAGTCTGTGGAGGAGTGTAGAGGGAGATGCAGGTAGAAAGGCAGGCAAAGCTAGAATTGTGATCCTTGCCTAGAGGCTGTGTTATCCCACAAGGAACATTAGGAAATGTGAGGGATCTTTTAAATATTTTGGTTGTCATGGTGACTAGGAATTGTTACTGGCATTTAGTAGGTGTATCTAGGAATAAGAAGGACATTCTACAAGGAGAAGAAAATTGTTGTTGCCCACTAGGAACAACTGTCGTGCCTTCACTAGGGACGCTAAGCTAGACTGTGAAGGCCCTTCAAAGTAATGCCACTGAATTTGGATTTTAATCTCAATAAAGATGGTGGTGAGAATAAGTACTCTAGAGTGGCTCTTAGATTTAGGGTTGGGCAGTTGGGTGGGAGGCAGTTCCAATCAGTGAGGTTGGGATTATGAGAAAGGGGGAGCAGACTTGAAAGAGTATAGGAAAGGTGATGAACTCATATTTCACATGTTACATATAGGGTAAGTTGCCCAAGAGTCGGTTGGGATGTGATGCGCAGCTCAGGAGAGAGGTTGGAGGAGAGATATTGATTTGGAAGTCCTCTGAGCACTGGGGATAGGTGAAGTTATGAGTGTGGATAAGGTCATCCATAGTGAGAGTGAATTTGGGATTATTCAAGGTCAATTTTTAATCAGAAAGATTTTCCTGCTTCCTATTCAGTGTGTTCACAGGAAATACCAATTAAAATTAATTTCAACCTAAGTAAAACATAATTAGGAAGATAAAGTTGCTGCCAAAAATATAATGAACTCCAGAATAGAATGTAAAATTGATTTTAGCTCACTTACCTGATATGTTTATATGATGTTTTATCTTTATTCATTCTACAAAACCTAGTAAGTTAGAGAGGGAAATATTTTAGAGACTTCGAGGAGATTAGTAATAGAAAAAGAAACAAAAGTTAGGTCTTTCTCTTCTTAAAGTTCTCTTCCATTTTGCCTGGGTGATTTAAACTGTCCCTGGTCCCTCATTTAGTTGATGGTTTTCTGACACACTACAGAGGGGAGTCTTCACTTGATTGGAAGGAAGGAATATACCAGGACATAAACTTCATTTCTCCTCCTTCTTACCATGAAAATTATATTTAACCTTCATTGTCAGTCTGAAGCCTGACGTCCCACATAGATGGGGCAATGCATTGTATGATTTTTTTATGATCTAGTGATTTACATCTTAAATTTCAGTGGAGAAAATCAAACATCCTGAATTATTGGCACATCAATCTATAGAGAATAGTCATTGGTTAAGATCATCGATAGATGTTATTTTCAATAACGATAGCAGTTTCTCACCACTGCTAGAAGCACAATGAAGTTCTTGGGAAGAATCCCATTACTGCGGTTCAGATTCACTTAGATTTTCAGATTGTTTTCTACTGAATTGATTCAGATTGTATCAATGGGTTCAAATATAACTGGAGTCATGACTGTTTCCTGAGACAATATTTGGTCTGCCTTTGGGTGTGAGCACAAAGATTGATTCTAAGTTTTACTTTCCTTAGATGACCCACCATTCAGTTGACTATCAAAGCAAAAGGTCCATTTGTAATTGACAGCACAGAATATCTGCCCTCCAAATTCTTGCTAGAAGGAACAACTTGGAGCACTCCGTGGATAATTTCTTATCAAGAACTTAGTTCTGAGAAACAATAGTCACCTGAAGATATGTAGTCCATAATTTCCCTAAATGACTGTTTCTCAAAGTGTCATCTTTAAATTTCCCTTAAATGTAAACAGGTATTGTATGATAAAATGATAAAATTATTTTGGTAAAACTCTGAGTTAGACAAAATTTATTTTCTGAAGGACTTCTTAGAGCACTTAACATATGTTAATGTGCCCATAAATATCTGAAAACATGAGTATGCAATATTTCCCAAATGTACTTGACCACAGAAGACTTTGTTTGAGATAGTATCACAGGGAATAGTCATGTTTCTCAGGACAGGCCTTGTTCTAGATATTTTAAATTTAATCCTTGGATCAAGCCAGTTCATCAGAGTTCTGGGCATTTGGCTATATTACTCTGGTCTCCCTGACACAGAATTACTTTAAAGTTAAGGTATGTGATTAGCCTATATGGAAGGACATTGTAAAAAAAAGCCCTAAATCATTTACTATTATGTCTAATACAAGGATACCCTGGAACACATTGTCTATAGCCCAGGCGGTGACACTTTGTAAGAATCCATAAAGACAATGCTCTTAAGGCCACACGGGGATAGTTGTGCATCATCTAAGCAACTTTTATTTTTAAATCTTACAGGCGCCATAAGTTTTTTTAACTGGATTTTTTCTTTGCTTTGACTGCTAGGAAGTTCAGAGGAAACTCTGTAGCCCACCACTAACAATGCTACATGACTCTGCAGTATGCACTTTGCACACATTTTATCTTGGTTTACGTGTAATTTCTTTCCCATACTTTTCACTTATTTGATTTCCAAATTTAATAACCTGGTGCATTCACTATTTCAACTATTTAGCCTCTTCTATGGGACAAGCACTAGCCTAGCTGTTGGAAACACAATGGCAAAAAAAGATATATATGGTCTTTGCTTTCCAGATCTTACAGTCTACAGGTGGTTAGAGACAAGTAAATAAAGCAGTGAATTCAGTATAGTAAAGACTTGATGGGGGAAGTATAATAGAAATATTACTCTTCTGTGGAGAGATGAGAAACACTGTTAAAGCTGCTAGATACAACCACCAGAAATAAGTTTCTTCAAGCACACTGGCCTACAAACTGCTTTGGACTTCTCCTTTATCCCATGGTCAAACACTCTGGTGCCCATTCCCTATGCTAAGCTGCATGCAAGCATGGCACCCCAGTGTCATATTTCTACATTGGTTCTTCCTGCTTTGGTGCTTGGGCTTATGTCTGCTCTCTTTTCCTAGAGGGAGATTCTACAAATTATCAGGGATAAACATACCTAGCCTTGGATATTCCATGTTTCCAACAGCCCACTTTTGGAGACCCTTCGATATCCAATGAACTAGACATAGCTAGGGAGAGGGTACAAAGAAGGAGGAAAAGGG
>NW_006436664.1:4699545-4715486 GCF_000325575.1 Pteropus alecto
GAGGACCCACTTTGGACATATCTGCATTTAGGGGGAAGAATAGCTAAAGAAGGATCCAGAGAAGGAGCTATCGGAGAAACTGGAAGCCCAGAGTGGCTACAGGTCATGGAAGCTTAAGGAGGAAAGGATTTTATATGTACACAATGCTACAGAGAACTCAGGAAAGTTAAAGATTGTTATGCAGCCCATTGGATTTGGTGATATGATAATAACATCAGGTAACGACAACCTCCAAAGAGCAATTTTAGCTGGGTGTTGAGGATGCAAAGAGTTAAGGATTATACAATCCAATGTGATTGTAGGTGGTGAGGAAGAGGAAACAAGTATGGACTGGCTTCTTGACAATTTGGGGAGTAGAGGGAAAGTGAGAGGTAGGGTGGTACCTTAAGGGACTAGCTGGGTCAAGAGAAGGTTGGTGCTTTTTTGAATGACCGAAAATGCTTCACCCACATACATTTCTCATCACAAAGGACTGGCGAAATGTAGCTATGCCACGGTTGCTGGGCACTGAGATAATGCATACAGTCAACATTCTGAAATGCTTCTTAAAAGAGCACTTGAATCATAACCTAAATTTTTAGGAGGGGCAGTGATTTCTTATCCACCGTATCTTGATCAAACTTCAGATAGCCTTAAACTAATATTTGAAAAGTGAATAGTTTAAACTCATTTGTTGAGCTGTTCCTTTGCAGTGGAGTAATAGCCAAACAGTGACAACGAAACAGAGAATTTTGCAAGCAGAGCACCTCTGCTGACGGCAGCTGCCGAGTCATGGCTGTTCTGGACAAAAGGCATGAGCTCGACTTTGAGAAAACAGAGAGAAGGCTTGAAGAGTGAGGATGAGGATGGTCCTCAAAGTCTCTTTAGATTATAAATATGGAATATAAAATCGTAATTTAGGCATTGAAGCCAAGATGTCCTGTTGACTTCTACACACACATACACACACACACACACTCACACGTACACCTGTGTTACTGGTTACTTCCACGTGTGCCTGCTGGGCTCAAGCCTGCCCACACTCTGGGATCATTCTACTTCCAGGAGAGAAACAGACAAGAGGCCTTGAACTGTTTCCTCAAATTCTTTCCTTGGCTTCCTCTAAGGGCCTGCTGCCCAGACAGCTCCTGACCCCTGGCCGTCTTTTCACCTACTCATTCGCTGACGAGTTGTGGCTTCCTCTCATCCCACTGTAGATCTTTGCCCTACAGGAGCTTGTTTCCTTCATCACTTGTCCTTGAGGGCCTCTCCCCAACCTGACATTTCATCCATCACCTTCGCTCTGCCCGCCTCTTCAAGAACCAGTGCTAGCTCATTGGGCTAGGATAAGCTTATATGTCAGCTAACTTCAGTGAGTGTTTACTATGTGCCAGGCACTGTAATAACTGCTTTCCATGAATTATTTCATCTTACCCTCTTTACAATTCTTTGGGGCGATGGGTTTACAGATGAGGAAATAGAAACAGACAGTTTAAGCAACTTGTCCATGAGACGCAACTAAGAAGTTTCAGAGCTGAGAGTCTGGTTTCAGGGCCCATGTTCTTAACCTTTATATTATATTGTTTCATTTATAAGTTTAGATGAAAAGGACAAGAAGCACAGATAATCTGTCTACACCACTAGGGATCAGAAGCCCAGGCAGATGCTGGATATCAGGAGCATTGAAATCCGAGCCTAGAATATGAGCAATGAGATCAAAGCCTTAGTAGACAAAAGGAAGCTCTACTCCATCCTAGGCTGATATGGGGCTTCCCTTGGGAAAGCCCACCCAGAAGACAGCTAGACAGGGCTGGAGAATGAGAAAGCACCCAATGGGATAGGAAAGGGAAGAGATTGGGGCTGTATCTGCCCAATCCAATGGTTACATTGTCTTCCTCAGACCTACATTAGAAGCTCCTGTTGTGGGTTGAGTTGTATCCTTCCCAAAAGATGTTAAAGTCCCAGCCCCAAGTACCTGTGAATATGTCATTATTTGGAAATAAAGTCTTCGCATATGACTAAGTTAAGATGAGGTCATTAGAGTAGACCCTAATCCAATATGACTGTATCTTTATAAAAAGGTGAAATTTGGACCCAGAGGCAGACACATAGAGAGAAGAATTCCATGTAAAGGTGAAGGCAAAGATTGGGTTGGTGCACCTACAAGGCAAAAAGAGCCAAAGATAGCCAACAATCTACCAGAAGCTAGGAGAGAGAGCCATGGAACAGTTTCTCTTTCACAGCCCTCAGAAGGAACTAATTCTGACGACACCTTAATATTAGACTTCTAGCTTCAAGAACTGTGATAACAATAAGTTTCTGTTGTTTAAGCCACCCCGTATGTGGTACTTTGTTATAGCAGCTTTAGTTAACTAATACAAAACCTAATACCAAGGTTCCAACTTGTATTTTGCCAGCTTGTGTTTGTTGAATGACAGGTATTTTGCCAGCCATCAGCTGGTAGATCCTGCCATCTGTTCCAGCAACACAAATCTGCAACACTATCATTCAAAGAAATAAACACATTGATAACAAATCAGCGCATATCAACATTTTGCATTTCAGAGCATGCGGACTAGTTAGGATGGGCTGCATGCCATTCTAGGGGAGAAGCCTGATATTCATGCACACCTCCACCTCCCAACCTGGACTTTTCAGGACAGAGAGAGAACTATAGAGAATGGGGAAATACATTTACATCCCCAGGAGTTAGCAGTAGTGGAAATGCCTTATGAAAGAAAAGTAAGAAAAGCTGGTGCTTTATTTTGAAGATCTCTACACCACTCACAAAGCTACACATATAAAGATGGAAGGTTTCTTTCACACGCAGACTTGCATTCTGACCTTTCTAGTTGTCCTTTCCACTGTCCGAGGATACTCAGTAGTAGGGCCAGATCTGTAAGGTTAGTCTTAGCAGAACACAGTGATTCAACTCTTCTTAGTAAAATAATGTGTCCAAGCCACCAGTCTGTGAATGTATGCCATTATGTTGGAGTCTGAACAAAACGGGACATTGGAATCTACAAGCGTATTGGTATCTATTAAGGGTTTTGTTTTAGAAGTCTTACTGAAGTCTTTAGAAGTATGCTGCTGTTATAACCACCTTCTGAGGTCTGCGAGGATCTGGGCACAGTGATGTGAAAGCCAGAAATACTGAAACTCCCAGCTTGTGCAGTCAAATGTTGACAAGCTTCATCAGAGTCAAAGTTAAGAAATCAACTGTTCCTGAGGTTCAAATCAAGTTGGGGTTCAAAGTCTCAAATCCAGTTTTCTCTGGGACTAGAGAAACAATCCCGAATCTGGTCTAGTAAAAAGGCATCTAGGCCTTTTTCTTTTAGTCGATAAAAGTCTACCACTAACATACATATATAATATTAACAACCAGAGTATATGTTTCTTCTAGAGGAAAGAAAACTGCCAGGGAATCAGGGACCCTGGATCCCTGTTCTGAATGCGGGACCCCTGGGCAATTCTACCTTCCTGGGCCCCTTTCCTCATTTGTAAAAGTTGGACTTGATCTAATAACCTCAAAGTTATCCCCTAATTCTAAAATTTTACAATTTTGCCTCTAATCCTCAAATATTCATATTATTGAACAAACATGATTTTTAGCATAGTGTCAAGTAATCATTTTAGAAAGCAGAAAGAACAAAATTATTGCTTTTCCAGTGAAGAACACTCACTCCACTTTTTCCTATTGTCACTTTGTAACCTAATTTAGATTTCGAGCATTTTATGATAAATTATATAAGTGAATATTAATATTGAACAAAAATTCTAGTAGTAATGGTAATACAGTAATGCAATATTGTTCAACACCTTTAATAATCAAATAAATATCTATTTGGCAGGTATCAGTGGATGTGAATTGGGAGTAGAGTGAGAGGGGATAACATAATTGCCCAGATTGGAGCCAATTCCTTATTTCAATTGATCTTATAATTTTAATGGCATTTTCACAATATTCCTGCCCAGAATTGCTGTGTCATTTTCTTAGAGACTGACAAAATGGCTGCTTTGCTTCACCCTAGAAGAGAAAATATTTCCCCAAAGATCAAAACATTCATTTTAATCTACAAAGTCCATGGCAGCATTTTCTTTATTGTTATTATTATCATTGAAAATTAAAGGTGCAAGATTAAATATTTTCAGTGGTAGAAGCTATAGAACTTTTACCTGTTACAAAAGGGGGAATACAATATGGCTCTGATTACCCGCTGCTTGCGTGGGACAGTCAAGGCTTTCAGTAAATGGACTTTCTGCTGACAAGCTCTTAAAAGGTTGTGTTCTTGGCCCTCAGCCTTTAAGCATGGTGAACATTTGCCATGGATAGCAGCCTTGAAAACCCTATGGCCCATAACAAAAGGATATTTTCCCCCTTTAACAGAGTCAAACATATGATGCATACTTCCCTGTCAGCCCTGGTACCACAGACAAGTTCCTTTCATAGAGCAGCATACATAAAGCCCGTAATTATCAGCTGCAGGTAGTGGCCACCTGCTCATGGAATACACAGAAATGGAAAAAATGTGGATCTGTAGCAAGAATTCTCCTTTTGAAATGGCCCTGAGAGCCCCTGCCTCTAAGGGTTTTAGAATATATACGACTTTTAATCAGCCTCCTTTTGCTTACTGAACTGGCAATTTCAGAGTCAGAAGGTAATCATACACAGACAATTATGGCTTCAAGAACTTTCCTAACATATTCAGCCAGGGCACTGCTCCAGCAAATTTCATACTACCATATTCTCTGGGCTAACTGCATGCTACTTGCTGAGCTACAATGCATTTGTTCAGTATTCATTTTGGCATTTGATTATGTAGTAGATGCCACTGTGCGTTGCACAGATCCCTTTTGAAGCCCAAGGTACTTTTTTCTCAGCTGCCAGGAGTGTTATCTACTGAAGATCCACAGCTGACTCCCTCCCTAGGAGCTGCCTTTAGCCTAAGGACACTGCCCCACAGAGGTTATACCCGCTTCCTGTGGTAGCCCATATCTAATGATGGGTCAATGCAGGGATAGAAGGCCCGTCCCCTTATTTCAATTCTAGGAAGCTCTGAAGAATCACCTCAAGTTCAGAGCTCCCTAGGGGATCAGCTGAAGTCTCTGTTATAATTGAATTAAGTTCAATTTTTCTTTCTGCCCCCTCATGCCTCTCTGACTCCCTGTTTTTGTTTTGTTTTATTTTTACTGTTTCGTTACTGACAGCATTCTCCAAACGAATTACCTGCATGCAAACTTAAGACAGATCTAGAAGAAGTTTTTATGTTTAAAACATTTTTTTAAAGGAAAAATATAAAAATTCAGATTATTGATCAGATATTTCAATGACTGTCTCAGATTTAGGTTCCTGAAATGAAAAGACCCAGCTACCCATTGCCAGATCCCATATGATCCTACTCGGGAAGAACCTGAGACTCACTGAATCTACTGGACTTTGTTTACAACCTTATTATCGGGGAAAGCTGAAAATCAGCTTTCTAAACACATTACTCCCATTGTTTTTAGTCGCTTCAAGATTTCTAAATTAAGGCTTAAAATAGTATCTGGATGAAATCCCATCTGCTATAAGAAACTGAGCTGCCATTTACTCTCCTTCCAGGATGCCAAGGGAGATGGATCTGAATGTAGAGAAAGTCTGAAGTCATGTCCAATTTGTTCTGATATTGAGGTGAAGGGCAGGGAGTGTTAACCCTTGGTTGTCTCTAAGCCAGAGAAAACTGAGACAGCCAGTCATTTTTAGGAATGGCCTTAAGGGTTTATTATACTCTAGGATGTACTCAAGAGTATTTGGGAAGCAATCAATTAAAGCTAGCAAAGTTCTCAGATTCCCTGGGAGCTGATCCAAGCTTCCCCAAGTCACTTGTACTGGGAACCATTGGGACTAGGCTAGGGCAGGTTATCCGTTCTCTAAGACTAGGGTCAGAAAACATTAGTGCACAGTTGCTTACTTGACTGCCCTCTGGTTTATGCCGTTAAGTAGTGATTGAGTTAATGTCAACATTACTGTGCCCCAGAAGTTCTGTTGTCTTTTTAGAACTCAACAAATCACACTGAAATGGCTTTTGTTCCTTTTAGAGTTAAACGGATTCGGCGTGACAATCTTTCCTATTACTACTAAACATTTATTGAGTTCTAGTTGTATGACAGAGAAAGCCTCTGACCCCTAGGCTTGTGTGGTGCAAGAAACAGGACACATATAGCTGTATCAGTACTTTCTGTTACCAACTGATTGCTTTCAGACCATCGCCCAAATTGCCCATAATGCTGGACATCGAGATTACCAGATGGATGTGAAATACTCACTGACCTGAATGTTATTCTGGAAGAGAGAGGTTCTCTGTCTTTGTGTTCTTTCTCAAATTTATTTTATTCATTTATTATTTTTTATTATTGTTTACCAACTATTGTGGCAAAACACCCTCTCCTGCCCATCAGGAAATCTACTTGCATTCTTTATTAAAAAAAAAAAAAAACAACAAAAACCTCACTCATCTATTTTTAAAATTGGTAATATATTCATATGCTCCAAACATTAAAAATTATAATAGATACATAATGAAATCTCCTCCTGCCCTTAGTTCTCATTTACTCAATTAAAATATTTATTTCATCCCCAAACTAGATAGTTTATCCTGGCATATCATAAATGTTTCTCTGCACTTTGCCTTTTTTATCTAATAATATAACTCAGAGATCTTTTCTTAGTTTCTTAACAGTCAATAAAAACTATTCTTTTTCAAGAAAAGGTCCAGAACCTAGAGGTTATTATACTGAGTGGAATAAGTCAGACAGAGAAATATAAATACCATATAATTTCACTTATGTGAGGAATCTAAGGAATAAAAAGAGCAAACTAGTCAAAAATAAACTCACAAATATAGAGGACAATTTGGGGATGGTCAGAGGTAAGGAGGGTTTGGGGGGCTGGGAGAATGGGGTGAAGGGTTAAAGAAGTACAAATTAGTAGTTGATAGATGGTCACAGGGATGGGGAGCACAGCATAGGGAATGCAGTTAACATTAATGTAATGTCTCAGTGGAGAGCCAGAGGAGAGAAAGAACAATTAGGGGGATCATTTTATAAACTATATAAATGTCTAACCAATATACTGTATACTTGAAACTAATAATAAAAGAAAAGAAAAAAGAAAAGAAAAGTTCCAGAGCCAGCTGTGCCAATGACTAGAGTGGAAGCCACACAGCAAGATAATTGACCAGGACATTGTTGGGTCTGTAGGCAAGGGTAAGGTTATGACTTCTGAGTCATCTTAGATCAATACAAGATAGAAAAGGAGAAGAGAATAGTCAGATTGCCCCAGTCCCAAGGAAGTAATGCTAGATCTTATTCAGAGAGAGCGGGGTCAAAACACACCTACAGGCTTTGGAATCAGAGGTGTGTTTCAAACCCCATATGAGTTAAGCGCCTTTAGGTAAATTACTTAGTTTCCCTTAATCTAAATTTTCTCATCTGTGAAATAGGAATAATTATAATAACCATTTATAAGGGATTCTAGAGGTTAAGTGAGGTAACATTAAAAGTGCTCAGCACAGTGCCTGGCACATAACAGCAGACCAATAAATTTGCAGTTGCATTATAATTATTAAGGTTAATAAGGAAGAAGATTTCCTAGAGGCTAGAGAGGGAGACACCAATGGTCAAGTGAGATAAGTTTCTACCTCAGCTGGAGTGGGGACCTCAAGGCCTCAGTTGAAGAGCCTTCTTCTCTGGGGACTAAGAACCATGAAGCACCAAGGTGTGATGGAGTGAGCACAGCCTGAGGGCCAAACAGGAGGGACCTTACTTCATCCATGAGATGGAGGTCACCAATATGAAATGACTAGTTCTTTCTTCGGCTGCAGAGGTAGAAGATGATTTTTTAAATGATGTGCCTGGCAGAGGCATAATTTTTGCTTATGTTAGATTGTTAAAAGTTGTCTGGAAAATCAGATTTAAGTACTAATAGCTGCAAATGCTGATGTAATGGGAAAAGTTCTTTTTAACATATGCACTCACTACCCATGTTTAAAAGGCATGTGTCTACTGTGGATCTTCAGAGGTATGGTCATGCACGTTTGGAAAAAAGCTGAGAAGGGCTGAATTGCTTTGCATAACAGAGAGAGGAAGCTTGTGAGGTTGAAGCACAATGGAAAAGACCTCAGGGAACACATAAGCCTGATCAGGATTGTTAAGTAGTCCAACCTTCCCTAATAGCTCTACAAAATCTTTAGTAAAATCAATATCACTCACCAATGCTTTTGATGTGAACGAATCCTTTCTGGGGGAGTGTAAAGAGGTGCTGAGTTGTGTGTAATGTTGGTGAACAGTGAAAACAGAGACTACATCTGGAGAAAGCTTCATCAAATTTCCTGACATTCTTTATGTCGTGACTGTACATCCATCCCTAAAATCAGGCCATTTCAGAAATTTGCTTCTTTGACTGAAGGTGCATCAGGCAGAAGGTTTAGGGGAAGGAATGTTCCTGAGGCTATTCATTCAAGCAACAAATATTTATTGAGCACTTATGTGCTGGGTGCTGTGCTATGAACCAAGGGCACCAAGATAACAGAGATATGGTCTTTGTTATTAAGAAACTCTCAGTCCAATGAGGAAGGAGGATGAGAAACAGTGTGACAAGTTATATGATGGGGGTTTGCAGAGGGTATTTTGGGAGCACATAAGAATAGTGCCAGGAAAGACCTTGGAACAAAAGAAAAACACAGTGTTAATGAGCAAATCCTACACAAGCAAAGTATTACATTGGAAAACATTAGTATTTCCTTGTGAATTAATGATCCAAAATGAAGTAATTGAAACATAACATTCAGAGAAGAGGCAGAAGTATCTAAATATTGTTCTTCTGGCCTCTTGGTTTTCCCTACCCCCCCTTTTTTCCCATCCAACTCATGTTATGGTTTCTGTATTTTATTTCCAGAGGAGCCTGCCTCAGAAAAAAATTCTGAAAAATACTTTAGAACTGGCAGATTTTCAAAAGTAGGTTGAAAGTAAAGAGGTGGTTAATGAATAAGCAAAGAATAGACTCTTTAGATGACAGGTTAGTTCTACCCAAGTACAGTAAAGCATGTAGTCAAAGTGACTTCATAATGAGCTTGCTTCTTTACTATTATTTTAAATAGTTATAAATCCAGAGTGGAAGGATTTCAGAACAAAGAAATGTATGTATTTCAGATGCATTATTTTTATATGCAGCACTGTTATTAGAGAAAAGGGAGATGAGGTAACTAAATTAAGGAGACATGTGATAGTAAAATTTATATATTTCAAATGACTAGTGTCTTTGATATATACAGGTTCTAGAAGATATATAATTATTTCAGCGTTTCTAAAACCGATTAAAATGTTTTTGAGCATTTCTTTTGAGTTAACAGGTGTTTAAATCAAGAAACCAGCAAAGTGATTTTGCACTACATAGTGGTGGTGGCATAGTAGAAAGAATCAGAAAGACCTAAGTTCCAATCCTGGCTCTGCCATTTGCTAACTGTGTA
This sequence comes from Pteropus alecto, assembly GCF_000325575.1. NCBI lineage: Eukaryota > Metazoa > Chordata > Mammalia > Chiroptera > Pteropodidae > Pteropus > Pteropus alecto. The sequence continues at coordinate 4,709,031 of NW_006436664.1, forward strand.
AACTTGGAAAAGTTTAGCCCCTCTGTGTTGAAATTTCTTCATGACTAAAATGGAAATAATAATGTCAAAATATTCAGAATTTCTAGGAGTAATGAGATAATGCAAGTTTCTAGCACTATGGTTGACACACAGTTAGTAGTGGCTCAATAAATCTTCCCTCTCCTCCCCATGTATTGTCATTTTATTTCCACCAAAAATTTTTTCAGACAACTTATTTATTACTCTTAAATGTTAAAGCTTTGCTGTCACTGAGGATCTGTAAAGAATATGCTATCAATTCAACCTCTAGGAATTTATTTTCTGAAATACTCAAACCAATATGCAAATATACGTATAAGGATATTAAGTACAGCGTTGTTCGTAAGACCAAAAAACTGTAAAAACAGTCCAGTGTTCAGTAAAAGATTGCTTAAATAAATTATGGTGCAACTATCTAGTGAATGCTAAGTCAATGCCAACACAGGAAGATATCTAAGAGAATTATTCTTCAAACAAGTTGTCGAATATTATGTATAATATGGTCTCATTCCTATCCAGAAAGCGTGTAAACACATACATTTAGAAAACCCTGGTAGGATATGCCCCAAACTGTTAACAGTATTTGGGGGGGGGGGAATTGTGGGAGACTTTCATTTTTTAAATTATGTATTTGTGTAATATTGAATTGTTTACCATGAGAATGTACATATATTACTTTAGTAATTAGAAAACAAGAGAAAGAGAGACAGGGAAAATATTATCTCCAGATTCTGAAGAAAATGCCAGTGAAAGGGAATTATAAAATGTTTTACACAATAGCTATATTCAGAAGTATTTATTCTGCATTGGACGTCAAATGCTCATTTGGAGAGCATGTGGATCTTGGTATTTGTATCGTGAAAGAATCAAGCCTGTCAGTTTGGAGCCGTACCTAATGATATGACTACTACATATACTCTAGTTTCATACTATCGCTATGTATAAAATATATATAAAACATATTATAGTTATGCCTTTCAGGTAAGACATAGCCAGTGCCGTGTGATTTCCTTGAGAAGACCTCCCTGCCAATAGCTCTCTCACTAGCTTGTTGGGATATGAGAAACGCCATCATTAAGAAGTTTAATTTCTTTGGATTCAGGGTTTATCTGTTATTAAAGTTCTGCATTGAAGGTCCCACTTCTATGTTGCTAAGGCATGCTGTATACCTCTATCAAAGGGTTTATGTGGAATTTAATTTTCTATTTTCCCCACAAGACTCTGCTCTTCCCAGAAGGAACTATGCCTTGATTCCACAAGGCCAGGCCTTGATTCCACAGTGCATTCCACAAGGCCAGGCACACAGTAGGCTATAGTACATTTGTCAATGAAACAAATGCTGCTATGAAAGGCATCACGTAAAGACTGAACCTGTTGCTTCTACTGCCACTATTGTGAAGTTGAATTGAAGAAATACATGTGAAGGCATTTTATAAATTACGAACCAGTACTTAAATGCATGTTGTTGTTGTTGATGTTGTTGTTGTTGTTGTTATTATTATTTATTAATGGAATGCAAATTTTTTTCTCAGATAATTTCCAAGGGATAGATTTTGATGGGTGGAGGTATGACATTGAGTCTTCTCTATCTGACGATGGCAAGAATTTCTGACCTGTCCTCTATTTGCTTGCATTCTAAAGAATTCAATTTCTCGCAGGAAGGAGGACTCTGTGAAAAAAATTAACAAGGAAATATTTCACTTCTGTAAAAACAGGCAGTTGTGAATGGCGGGCAAGGTTTATATGGGAGCAAGGTGTAGGAAAATACATAAAGCACGTCCTGAAATCCTCAAATAGCACTTCTCATCTATTTCAGAATCTTTGGTCAATGATGTTTCTTTATAAGACATGGAGTTCTTTGGCTCAGGGCTTTCGTCCCTGAAAGGGATGGCTTTGCTCTCTAGGTTGCAAAGAAAATGTTTTAAAACTAGGATTTTTGTCATTAGTTTCCCAGGAAACCATTTGGGTTCTGATGCTAATTTGTGTACCTGACTGTTTTAATTGAAAATGGGGCCTAGAGGAGGGGAAACAGAGAAAAAGACTGCTTTGGGTTACTGCCCATTAAGAGGGTGCCAGGTTGGGAGTGCCAAGTAGACTCTCAGCTCCACCCTACACTTGGTGCCAATTGGCACCAGGCTTCTCAGTTGAGGTCACCAGAGTATGAGGCTGGGAGTTGGAGACTCATTTTCTTTTCTTAGTTCTGACCCCAAGAGAGCAGAGGTTGGGCCCAGCAAACACTGCAGTCTGAGTTAGAAGGAGCCAGCAGACAGGCCTGCGCAAGACAAACAGCTCGTGTCTTAAAAGTGTTCTAAGTTTCCTGCTTAAGACTTTATTTTTAATCTCCTCCCTCAGATGGAATGATGTCCCTAGAGGGTGTGGATACCTAGAGCTTACCTCTACCAAGGCATCTACGAATGAACTATATTTACATTTCTGTGGCTTTTTCTTTTGGTGACTGGAGCCTCGGTGATGATGGCATTGGAGGGTGTGGCTTTGCATGCCAAAGAATGCAACATTCTCACTTAATGCCTTTAATGTTCTCTAGAGAGGTAGCAGCATATCTGTGCTTTTCAGTTCCAAATGGCTGGTAGAGAAGTTTTATTAGCTGCTGACAGTCCTGAAGCCTCCTTGCTGGCTGTGTGTGGCTCACATGGAGGACCTGCACAGTCAGAGCTGGCCTCACAGCTTTGTGCAGTGTACAAGGAGACCAAGATTAACAAGGTCTTGGTAAAAAAACCATTCCGGTGCCACGTAACCACCAAGGATGAACCCTGAACTTGATTGCAGCTTTCATGTGCAAAGGTTCTCACACAGACCTGGACAGCATCCTCTCCAGTCTAAAATGTGCTGTTCTATAAGGTAACCAGTAGACACGTGTGCCTATTAAGTACTTAAAATGTGGCTAGTCTGGTCTGAGATGTGCTGTTAAGTATAAATTACACACTGGGATTTTGAAGACTTAGTATGAAAAAAGAATGTAAAATATCTAAATTTTTTTATATGGATTACATGCTGACATGATACTATTTTGGATGGATCGAGTTAAATAAAAATATATCATTAGAATTAACTTCACTTGTTTCTGTTTACTCCTCTATGTCTACTAGAAAATGAAAGTTATATATATGCTCACATTATATTCATTCATTCCCTCAGTCATTGTTTACTGAGCATCTAATGTGCCGAAATAAACAAGACCCAGGCTCTGCTGTCAGACACTCAGTCTAGGGGGAGGCAGGTAATTACAGAGCAATAGCCCGGGGCGAGTGCGGGAACAGAATAATGTGCCTGGTGCTGTGGGAGCCCCAGGGAAAGAAAGACACTCTTGCGAAGAGCATAATCAGGGAAGGCTTCAAGGAGGAAGTGAGTTTTGGTATACTTACATCAGCAATCGGAAGAAAAAAAGGCAATGATGTGTGAAGAGGCACAGATGTGGGACATGGCTGGCATGTTTCAGCAAAACACAGTAGTTCAGCTGGGTCCAGATTTAAGTACAAATAAGGAGTGAGTGGCAGAGACAAGGCTGAAAAGACAAGCCAAATTCAAATTAGCATGAAATGATGGCCTATTCAATGAAAAATATTAAACAATTAATTGTAATTTTTGAAAAAATTAGAGCCCTACCACATATCACACTCAAAATAAATTCCAAATGGATTAAAGATTTAAGTATTAAAGTACTGAAATCACACATTATTTGAAATATATATTTTTTCCTCCTACATTTATTTATTAACTGATTTAGCATAGCATACGTAGTGGATGCTATGGTACACTGCCCAGATTCCTCCTTCAGGACTGTTTCCCCAACTTTCAGGGGTGCTGACTCTAATGGCACACAGTAGTAGCATTCCTTGGGTGACATACCCTCAGCTCAGTGGCCCTCAAGGAGATATCTGGCAATATCAGGAGGCATTTAGATTGGGGATGGGATGCGGAGGAGAGTGCTACTGAAATTTAGTAGGTGGAGGCCAGGAATGCTGCTCTATCTCCTGTAATATGCAGGACAGCTTTCTCCCCCAACAAGGAGTTATTCAGTCCAAAATGTCCATAGTGCCACTGTGGAGAAATCCTGACTAGGCCAAAGGAAGCTGTCTTGCCCACCGCTACACCTGCTCCCTAGGGCCAGTCCACATCCAGTGAACTGGTACAAAAACCTGGTTTCTTTGCCTAAATCTAGGATAACTCAGAAGGGACAACCCAGCACCAGCACATCTGATGGGACCGGCTAAGGTATCTATTGCAACTACATTGCAGTTCAATTTCTCCCTCTGCCCAATCGGCTTCCATCACTTTCTTGCAGGTGTTGCTTCAATAAATTCTCCAATAAACATCCTGCAAACAAATGTTTCAGATTTCGCTTCTCAGGAACCTGACCTAAGACAGCTGGCACCAGGAATGGTTGTAGAAAACTGAATATAAGATCGGATTTTGAGGCTGGCTAATGCACTCACTGTTCAACTGATAATCAGGACCCCATAATGGCTGGTAAGTGAAATACTGATAGGCCCTGGCATGTTATGTCAATGCAATTGTTAGAACTTTTACAGGTGGTGAACTGGATAAGATGCCGGTAGAAGGGACTGTACTGACTGGTACAAAAGTACATAGTTTCTCATTTCCTATAGCCAGAGGACAGAAAATGCTGAGGATCAGAACCAGGACTTAATTTTAAGGACAGAAGAAGAAATTGACTTCTTAACCCCAGCAAGCTTCCTATACCAAGATTGGAGTACCGATTGAGAGGGAGTGGGATCCTGGGACTTGAGATGGGGATGCCTGAGTCACTGCAGTCAAGAACTTTAAAAACACACATGAGTCTGAACCCTCTAGACCTGCAGAAGTTAACCGCTCCTTCCTGCTAAAGGCTACTGCCCCTTGTGCCTCACTAGAAGATGATGCAGAGAACTCTGCTTGCTAGATCATACAAGTCCTGCTCAAGGTCTACACCCACTTTCCCTCCTGGCCACCAGACCAATAACTAAGATCAAGTCACAACATAGCCCAGCCTGGGAAGTGTGGCCTTGTAAGGGAGGGAAGTGGTTATATGCTAAAGGATTTTTGGGACCTAGCCAAAATGTATCAAAGAAGCCAGGAGAGTATTATGGGATTTGATCCTAAAGATTCTGAATAAAAGGGGGTGGAATGTAAAATTGGATAAAGGAGACTTTATCAGTATAAGAATACTTCCTGGGACACAGGATTTGATTCCTGGCAAGGACTCCAGGAGACAGTACTAAGATGCTATAGGAAGCATGGAAAAAACAGTTCTTAACAGATGGAATCAAAAGGCACAGAGAAATGGGCATGTCAGGACAAATATACTAAGTAAGACTAGAAATAAGCACAGGTAGAGAAGACCTGAAGTACACTTTGTTTACCAAAGTGATAAGGAATGCACTGGTGAGGTGGCCACCAGCATTGTTAAGAAGTTCAGTAATCTCTGTCCTCTGTATGCTACGACTCATGGTGGAAAATTAAATGCAAAACTCGTAAGAGCAGAATGGGTCTAATAATATCCTGAAAACATAGAGGCTATATGGTAGTACTTAACTGTCAAAGCAAGATGAACACAGTTCTTGTAACAAGCAGTCATGTTGGAGTGGTAGCCAGCATGGTCTATGGAGCTGTGAAGATGGTTACTAGAACACGGTGTTCCCAGGGGCAGGATAGGTGGTCAACTGACAAGGGTATTGCTTAATTTATATACTTAAAAGAAATAAAGGATAAATGATCAAGAAGCTATGAGCAGCCAACTCCATAAAAAATTAAATTAAAAAAAAAAAAAATCCATGATCCTCTGCCTAGTGTTTGGACCTGAGCCAGTTCTGAGACCCTGAATCCATTCACTGAATAAGAAGCTATGACCCGGCAGCATCATGGTTGGTATATGTAGTAATGATTCCACTAGTTTTTCCCCAGTGGGACCTATAGCCATTTACTAAGGTTATTGCAGTGGAGAATACCCAGATATTTTGATGACAGTCGAACACAGAATTTGAGGTGACACCTGAAGATCTGAAGTGTTTGAATAACCTCTTATTACTGGGGAATGTGTTAAGACCAGACAAGGAATGGAGTCCTATCCAGCTCATTTTATGACCACTGGAACTGAGATCCAGCCTGTGGTCATTTTGCTGGTCTTCGAATGTTTATTTGTAATGACCATATTAGGGACTGGGAAGAACCTTCTCTTTGGTTAATTCTTCTGTGTAGTAAGATCCTTCATTGTTGGAAAGGCCAAATGGAAGCCTCTGAACCTACTTCCCCACCTGCCAAACTATTAACCAACAGCATTATCACATTCTGGGGAGAATGGCAGAGATTAATGTCACCCTTAAGGATACAAAGGATGCAGGAGGAGTGGTCTCCATCATATCCCCATTTAATTCCCAAGTCTGGCTCAATACAAAAAAGTAGGTGACATACTGTAAATAT
>NW_006436664.1:4715515-4720027 GCF_000325575.1 Pteropus alecto
GTATATATATATGCCTTACGACTAAAAAGTATAGCTGAAACTTACCGGATTTCGTTAACCAATGTTAACATAAAAAATAAATTAATTAAAAAAAAACTAGGTGACAGTGGACTACAGCAAACTCAGACAAATTGGAGTCTCAACGGCAGCTGCTGTGTCAGATGTAATATCCTCGCTAGGGAGGTGAACACAGACTTGAGTACAAGGTATGAAGCCAGTGATCTGGGTACTGGGAATCAAAGTGGTATGCATTCATGTGGGACAGATAATGGTGCACATTTACATTCCTGGCCCAGAGCTATGCTAATTCTCTCACCCTCTATCATAATATAATCTGAAAGCACCTAGAAAATAAGGATGTCCCCTAGAACACCATACTGGTTCACTACATCGATAGCATCAAATAAACCAGACCATTTGAGTAAAAGTATCAAATTTTTGGAGGATGAGTCAAGACAAATGCAAATTTGACAGGCATATCCCTCCAAAATTTATTTCAATCCATAATCAAGGTTGATTTCAGTTTCCTCACAGGCATAGTATTGTACGGAGGGCTATACTAAGCAAGTCAAGGGAGCGTAAGTATAGTTACGATGAAAACCCAAGGGCGAAAACGCAGTTAATAAAAATCACGGGTCTTTCTTATTTGCTCACACCAGACTTGCCTCCTAGGCTAGAATCTAGACTATCATCTCATCTTAGCCCTGCCACACACCAGTGGCTGGCCCTACTGCCGCCCTCAAATGAGTGACAGGTGCTCTCCACAGGCTTCTAACAGGCTATCAGGTCACACAGTACTTTGCTTGGAAAAACTCACTTATGTATCTCATCACTGATCAAATTCAAGTACTTCATATTTACAGTTTAAAAGCCTAAAATGGGTTAGTTTTTCATAGCCCAGCTTCATGACACTGATGCATGTGCTTGTACCGAGTGGCTATGAGCTCGGTGCTCTTTGATTTAAGTGCAGGAAGCTTTTATTTTTGAATTTCTACCTACTCATGGCAATACATCAAACAATCAGTTTTAATATCTTTAGGGTTAAGTGCACTCGTGTAATTTAGAATTAAATGATTTTTATTAAGCACTTTTACAGACTATCTACATGCTATACAACTCCACTGATTAAGGATCATGGTGACTGGTAAAACAGCAGCCCCCATGAATTAGGGAAGCATTAGTGAAATGCATTTTCTGAATACATCACAGAATGCATTCAGAACTAAGTAACTCAAATGTCACAAGAGAGTCCGAATGAAAATTTCCCTCCATAGAGCAAATACACAGATAACCCTGTGGGCTATACTGGATTCTAATAGTGACATATCCCTCCTTTGTGGTCTTTCTGCTTCTCCTGGACTATATTCTCATCCACTCCGCTCTCATCTCAGCCCCACGCTCTTCGACTTTTAAGTTTAGCCAGTTATTTCTCTTTCAAGCTGCTAGGAAATGGGGCCGGGAGTGGGATAGCAGTCAACCTACCCATGCCCTGTTCCCCTTGTAAAAACTTTGCAGTAGAGCTACTCACCAGTAGAGGGCAGCATAAATCTGTTGCCTTGCACATGCTCAGAGAGAGTTTGGGCTTCACCCTTCTCTAAAGGCAGACTTGGAGTCTAGGGGTGTGTCTGGCAGGTGCCACTGGACACCATGAGATTCCGTGTGCTGTTGAATTCGATCATATCCCCAGTTCATGGCTACTTGACCAAAATTCACGAAAACCTCTTTAGCCTACTGTTTCAGCTGGGCATGGTTGCAGAGGCCGTGTTAAGACACCAGGGCTTACTCTAAGATTTTTTTTGGAGAATTACGGTTTTATTTTTCACTGAGGCAGGTATTTTTTTTTGCCTTATTTTATTTTTGTTTTGGCGTGTGTGCATGGGGAGGGGGGCTTTCCCCCCAAAAAAGGGCAAACCAAACTTAAGTTATTGAAATAGAAATTATTCAACTCGTGGCCGTGTGCATGGCAAACCTTTCTCTTTACCTCCATCAAGAGGATATATAGAGTCAAAAGGATCTTACTGGAACAAGCATCCATTCTTCCAGCTAGTTCAAGTAGTTGCTTTTGTAAAGCTGTCAAGCCTCAGTTGTAAGAAGAAAATGTTTCTCAACATAATGATAATAGAGGTTGATAGTAGTGGTGGTCCCTGAAGGTAAAAGCCAAAGCCAGGGTAATAGGAGAAATATTCTTTCCTTTATGGAGAATTAGTCGAATAAAGTAAATGATGGTTAGTACAAGTTGCACTTACTTCACTACTGACACATCTCTCATCAGTGGGAAGACTAAGTTCTCATTACATTTTCTTCAGGGATCAAAAATATTTTTCTGGGTAGTATGGACTTAATGGAGAACTTCAAGTCACATCGGGGTCACACCTGAGGCCTTGCTTGCATTTCCAAGGGCTACAGGGAGCTAGAGGGAGAAGCTTCCTTTTGAGAGGTGAGGAAAAATTCATCCCAGAAAGAGCTGTGGGGATCCCCTAACCCAGAGACTTGAAGAGTAGTTCGAGATGGGAGCTGGGGTGGGGTGACCAGAGGGAGGAGAGAGAACTCCAGTGGGGAGAGCATCTCTTGCAGAAGTGGGTAGTTGGAGGGTTGCAGAGGCACTATCCTTTGGTATTCCTAATTCTGGAAGGCCCTGTTCCTTGGTTGGTACAAGGAACATCCAAATTATTCTTTTATTTCTCTTGCGACACCATTTAGAGAATTGCCTGATTCTTCAGAAGAGAGTTTTGTCTTTCTGTGTTGTTGTCTGGAGGGCTTGGTTTCATGAAGGCTGGAGTCTTGGGGCAGCAGGAGGATTACTTCCTTGAGAGCTTTCAGGGCTAATGGCAGGAGGGACACTGTCTCTTATCTGTGGATTGCCTCTATCAGAAGCACGGAGGCCCATGACCCAAGATGGCAACAAGCACAAGAGGCAACAAAACGAATCTTTCCCAATGCTCTGCTGCTCCCTGCTTATAATTTCTTTGGAGTCATTCAAAGTTAAAGTCCAATTTTGTTTCCAACTTTCCTTCCAACTCAACTGTTTCTCCCCTGAGGGTTTGCCTTTTTTGAGTAGGTTCCCCTCCCCTGTATTTCCACACCCTGTGCTTGCACTTGCCATAGTGTCTATCAATAGTATGGAAATTCCCTTTTGAGACTGTGAGCTTCATGAGGGCAGAGATATTGTCAGTTTTTTTTTTCTTCACAGTTCTACCCTAGTTCCTGTATAAAACAGGTGATCAAGAAATATACGCTGGATAAATGCATGAGCAGATTTACTTGCTTTATCACATTTAATCTTTACAATTTTTATTACCTCCCATTTAATAGATGTGAAAACTGAGGCTTAAGCAATTACATAAATTTGTCAAGATTACACAGCTAGTATATAATTCAGGAGGAGGCAGTATTTGAATTGGGCTTTGAAGGATAAGTAGAATTTCAACAGGTAAAGACAGAAAAGGGAACTTCTAAGAAGAGGCAAGCACATGAATATAAGTACCACATGAATATAGCAAAGCATAGGGCACATTTTGGGACAGGTTATTGTTCACTTTGGTATTGTAAAAAGGTATATTTAGTGGTATATTGAAAGGTAAGGCCTGAAATGGAGGTTAGAGTAACAGGAAAGTAAAATAATAAGAGTAGATAACATTTATTGAGAATGTAATACATGCCAACTCAATTCTAAACATTTAAATGTAAAAGAAATGCATTTATAAACAGCTAATACAGGCACATGGCAAAAAGGTTTAAAGAAAAACAGAAGATCATACAGTGAAGAGTAAGACTCCCTCTCATGGCGCTATCTCCCTATACTTCATTTCTGCTCTCCTGAGTGACCACTACCAGTTTTTTTGTATAGTCTTTGAGAGATTCCTATTCTATGTATTTGGAAGCATATATGTACATATTTTTTGATACAAATAGTCATGTACTAATATACTGTTCTATTCCTTGTTTGTTTGTTTTTCCATTTTCAATGTATTTGAGCTCATCTCATATTTTGGAGCTGCCTCATTCTTTTTAATTGCCTCTTACTTGGTATCCCATTATATGGATGTGTTATCTATTTAACCAGTTCCTTCCTAACAGACATTTAGTGTTACAAATCTTTTGCTATTACAATCAACTGTATTGAATATCCTTATATGTTTTGCTTTCAAATCATGTGTGAGTATATCTGTAAGCTAATTCCTAGATGTGGAATTGATGAGTTAAAAGGTATGTGCATTTTAACTTTTCGCAGATATCATAAAATTGTTCTCCAAAGAAGTTATAGAGCAATTTTAAGCTATAGAGCAAACAGACATTTAGTTACAAATCTTTTGCTATTACAATCAACTGTATTGAATATCCTTATATGTTTTGCTTTCAAATCATGTGTGAGTATATCTGTAAGCTAATTCCTAGATGTGGAATTGATGAGTTAAAAGGTATGTGCATTTTAACTTTTCTCAGATATCATAAAATTGTTCTCCAAAGAAGTTATAGAGCAATTTTAAGCTATAGAGCAGTATGTTCATACTC
>NW_006436664.1:4721975-4746946 GCF_000325575.1 Pteropus alecto
TTTTATAAAATAAAATAAACATTATTTGATATATTTTTCCTTTGTTCTACAATTGACAATATTCATTTTCTATTTTTAAAATGTTGCTTTTTTATAAAAATAACTGAATAGGACTATAGCAAACTAAAAAGCTTACGCACAGCAAAAGAAACCATCAACAAAACAAAAGACAACCAATTGCATGGGAGAAGATATTAGCAATCAACACCTCCGATAAGGGGCTAATATTCAAAATACATGAAGAACTCATACAACTCAAAAACAAACAAAGAAACAAACAAACAATCCAATTTAAAAAAGGGCAAAGGACCTGAACAGACACTTCTCCCAAGACATACAAACAACCAACAGATCTATGAAAAGCTGATCAACTTCCCTCACTATTGGAGAAATGCAAATCAAAACCACAAAGAAATAGCACCTCACACCGGTTACAATGGCTATTATCAACAAGACAAGTAATAACAAGTGTTGGAGAGTTTGTGGGGGAAAAGGAGCCCTCGTACACTTCTGGTGGGAATTGGTACAGCTACTGTGGAAACTAGTATGGAGGTTCCTCAAAAAAATTAAGAATAGAGTTACCATATGACCCAGTGATCCTTCTTTTGGGTATCTACCTGAAAAATTTTAAAACATTTATTTGTAAAGATACATGTACCCCTATGTTCATCGCAGCATTATTCATGGTGGCCAAGACATGGAAACAACCAAAGTGTCCTTCGATAGATTATTGGATAAAGAAGCTATGGTACATATATACAATGGGATATTACTCAGCTATAAGAAAAAATGAAATACTACCATTTGCGACAACATGGATGGATCTTGAGAAAATCATGTTAAGCCAAATAAACCAGACAGAAAAAGTTGAAAACCACATGATATCACTTATAGGTGGGAATATAACTCTAAAAACAACAAACAAATATTTCTCATGGACATGGACAGTGGACTAGTGGTTACCAGAAGGAAGGGTGGGAGTGGGGTGGGGGGAAGAGAGAGGTATATAGGGTAAAAGGGGTCAAATATGTGGTGACAGAAAGAAATCTAATCATGGGCGGTGAATACACAATGCAATGTATATATGACTTACTGTTAAATTATACACTTGAAACTTACTGGATTTTGTTAATGCCACCATAATAATAATAATAATTTTAAAAACTGAAACAACAAACAAACAAGACAAACAAAAATTCATAGATACAAACAACAGTTTAGTGGTTACCAGAGGGAAAAGGGGGTGGGATGGAGGTAGAAAAGGGTAAAGGGGGTCAAATATATGGTGACAGAAGGAGATTTGACTTTGGGTGGTGAACACACTATGCAATAAACAGATGATGTATTATAGAATCGTACACTTGAAACCTACATAATTTTATTAACTAATGTCACCCCAATAAATTTAATAAAAAGGTAAAATGTTGCTTTTTTGGTCTTTTTATTGATTTGTATGGCCTCCTTATGCATTAAGGGAATTAGCCCCTTAGTGTTACATGTCTTACAAATATTTTTTTCCTTAAATTGTCATTATTCTTCTGATACTGTCTATGGTATTTTTATATTTTAATTTTTAAAAAATGTTTTATCTCAGAAATTTTCAAACATATTCAAAGAATAGATTATTAACTTTTATGGACTAAATACCCAGCATTATCAATATGTAATTCATTTATTACTTAATTTATTTATTGTAGTCCCTCCCTGCATTATTTCTCTCCCTCTGCCCTGCTGCATTGTTTTTAAATAAATATATCATTTTATGTTATTTTTGTCTATGATAATTATAGTCCTGTAGTTATTTTAATTTTTGTGTAGTCAAAAATTAGTCTTTATTAGTCTTTCATTTTATGGTATCTGGTGTTTAGATCACCAGAAATTCCCTGAGAAAATATAAAGTCACAAGAAACTTTCACAGTGAGTAATATTTTAAAGATGAGCAAAATTGAGCCACAGAAAAGTTAGGGTACCTTGCCTTTACACAGCTTGTAAAGGGTAGGAGTTGGGACCAAACCCTGACAACCTGATCCAGGGCTCCCTCTCCTGACCATCACACTGTACCCCTGCCTAGTGAGGCTGTAATGGCCGTGCTGAGCAGTCCTGAGACCTGGTGTTGGCATTCATGGCTGCTGAACAGCGCAATCACACATGAGTGGTCTGCTCCACAGTGGCTGCTTGCACATGAGGCTTTCAAGGTGGTGTACTTTGCATGAGAATCTCATGAAAGTTCCTGGACCCTGGTCGTAGGAAGCATGCATATTTACACATATGTGCACATGCATGCGCGCGCACACACACACACAGACAACCAAACACCAGCTATAAGGACAGCCTCCAAGGATTGCTTATCTTCATTCTGTCATCTCTGTATTAGACAAGGAAACAGGCTTTCAGTTATCATGAATCTGGATTGGATACTTATCAGAGTTTTTTGCCATTCAGTTCCCTAGAGAACAGTGCAGTTTGATTATATTTGTATTTGTAGGCAGGTGATGGTGACCTATTTAATCAATACATTTAAAAGCTAAGAGGTAAGCTATATTATTCAGGCTCAGTAACAAAGCTTATGCTAATTTAACCTGACATGTCGCATGTTAGGTTAATATGATTTGGATTACATGTATCATTTTTAGAAATTGATGTTTTTGTTGATGGTTTCTCCTGACATTTTTGAACTATAATATGGAATGCAATACTTCTCCAACAAAGAAGGTAATTCTCACTAGTGAAGGTAATTAATGGTTATTTGATCATATTACAGCATAGAAATGATGTTTTTGCTACACAATAGGTTTCCTAATTGGTGATCCAAAGATGACCACATTCATTTTCTGCCGAAAGAGATTTCCCACTGTGCGTGGCATTCTCTCTTAATACTGTGCGTGGCATTCTCTCTTAATAGCAGTAAAGGATGGTCATAGCCAATAAGAAAATTAATTTATAATGCTTCACCAACCATTATAAAAGACCTGATAATGTGAATTTAGGTGTAGGATGAGTCATCCAATAAGTTAATTAAATAAGACCTGCTGCCAGTCTCTGACAAAGGAGCATACTGCGCTGTATGCTTGATTGAGCTGAATAATGCCGAGAAGGTAAATGAAGAAACACTGACCCCCACTAATGCATGTGATGTTTATATTCATAAAAGCACAAGCAAAAGCAATCGCTTTACTCAAAACCAGAACCAAACAACCAAATTTTAAATAGTTACTTCACTCCTATTTTATGAGGAAAAAAATTTGTTGGTTATTTGCCAGCTTTACACTTACCTCCCCAATGTGTCTTTAAATCTGGATTTGATTTCTCAACTTCAAAATGCTCTCACAAGTTTATTACCCTTTAGTTTTTCTTAAAGAAAACTAAGATGTTGGTAGTTTTCAACCACTGCCATCGGGTTGAAAGCTACCAACATCTCCATTTACTTAACTACTTTTAGTTGCAGCATTTTGTATCTAATTTATAAAATTTGTGTGCACCATAAACAAAAATGGGGTTGCTAATTTTAATTAGCTTGTCTAGCTGGTGGTCCCATGGAGCTGGGGATTCAGAGGTCCCAGTTACTTCTCCCCTTTCAGCTTTTGTTATTTCACACTAATAGGTATTTGTATTTTCAGTCTGTCTTCATGTGAGAAGTACCCTGTCCCTTCAGTGAGTTTAGCTGCTTTTCCCTAGGCCATGCCAGATGTCCTGATTCTTTTTGTCTTCCTTCCTTCCTTCCTTTCTTCCTTCTTCCTTCCTTCTCTCTTTCTTTCTTGTTCTTTCTTTTCTTTTCTTTCTTTTCTTTTTTTTCTATTCTTTTCTTTCCTTTCCTTTTTTTTCTTTCTTTTCTTTTCTTTCTTTTCCTTTTTTTCTTTCTTTTCTTTCCTTTCCTTTTTTTTCTTTCTTTCTTTTCTTTCTTTTCCTTTTGGGAGCAGGCTTTGGGACAAAGAACATCACATATTTCTCATTTGAATGCAACATAATTGTTCAGAAAGAACATCTATCTTTACCAATAAGGTGAAATATTCCTTTTCTAATTGCCAGCCTGGAATAACTAATTTTAAAATGTTTTTGTATTATAAAGCAGGAAATAGTTTCTTTTCTATAAAAAAGGTATTGAACGTGATTACAATAAAAGTTATCTAATGATTGAATGGAAGTTCAACATTTTCTTAAAGAGTTCACAAAACCACGATAGGTTTTCTTTCTGTCAATTTAGATATTTATAGGTTATCTAGTCTGGCCTTCTGCCACACTGAACCTATAACTCCTTATTTTAAAATATTAATTAACTTTTAAACATAAGTCTTTTAGCTCTGGATACGGTACTGCCTATATGAAGGAAATAACATGACTGAGGTGAAGAACGGTGTTTCTTGGAATAGGTATTGTTTGCCAAGCTGTATCCAAGAGCCCTACAGAAAGCAGAAAAAGACATTATAGAAGAGTGAGCAGACATTTTTACAAGGTCACTTCATTCAGACTGGAAAGTGGCCAGCACAATGTCATTATTTACAACAGGATCTGGGAACACTTGAGGAAATTACAGACCATTTAGTTTTGATTCCATTGTGGGGGGCAAAGTCTTAGGAAGTATTTTAAGAGATTAAATGGGGAACACTGAGAAAAGCACAGCTTGATTAAGGATAGCCAATGCAGTCTCTGGAATGAAAAAGTCATGCTTCGATAATTTTTTGACTTCTTTGAGGAAGTAAATGCCAAGAAAAGCAAATGAATGCCTCAAAATTCTGTATTCTAAATTTCCAGAAGATGTTTGTTAAAGTTTTGCTTGACAAATTAGCACACACAAAGAAGTGGTTCTTATAATTGGAGAAATACAGAGACAAAGATTGATTGTGCATTAAACTGTTTTTAAATTGAAAAGGAATCAGGCAAATTTACTGTAGGACCAAAAGAATTTTCCTGAAACAAAGACAATATAATAGTCTAAGTCAATTGATACACTCCATTGTATTTAACACCGTCAGCATCATATTTTCATGCATTTATTATGTAGTCGTGTCGAATTTTTTTTATAAGACAATGGAAAAAAATTAAAATCCCCAACTTTTGGGAATATACAGTCTAATAGAGACAACACTGATTTAGATAAGCAGACAGAAAACTAGACAAACATATAACCAAAATTTAATAAGGTTGACTCTTAAATTGTTAGTAGTGAGGAAAACATGTTGGGTTTTAAAATTTAGGACAAGCATTCATAGAGTTTCTCTTTGGGCAGGGGGAAGCAGAGCTGCCACAAAAAGATGTTTGGTAGAGGGGCAAACTCCATAACTATCGAAAAAACAAGGAGAACAGGGCATTTTCTGGGAGTGAGAGGGGTCCTGGAACCATATTGGAGGTCATCTAGATTGCCCAGTCTAAATGGAAGGTAGGAAAGAGATGGCTCTAGAAGGATAATCTACAACTACACAGGAATAGGGAGTTAACTGAAAAGGAATAATAGATCAAAAATAAGCAAATAACTTTAAGGTATTGCATTATACAACTTTAAGCCGTTTCCAAATCTAAAATACTATGATCTCCTAGGAACGACACTACAAGTTTAATAAGGGTGGGAGCTCAGAGAATCTCTTCTAATTAGACAGGAAAGATTTCCAGGACAAAGTGACCTAGGGAGGTACAACACCCTCTATAAGGCAAGATTGCTGATATAATAAAAGAGGAGAAGAGTTCATTATATCGCTGAGATTTAACATACATTATCTTTTACTTTAATTCTCTCTAAAATCCTAATAATCGGTGGATACTACAATTATCCCTTCTTTACAGTTGAAACTAAATTAGAGAAAGTAACTTGCATAAAATTCACATAGCCAGTAAGTGAAAGCTAATTATTTTAAGCCACTATTTGAAAGTGTCCCAATTCACCCAATAATAAGATTTAATCTGAGGTGCTTGGTTAAAAATACAACAACGACAATGACAACAAAAAAAGATATTCCAGGCCTCTTCCCTGATGCTTCTAAGAAGTAGCTTCTAGAATGGGGCATGTGAATAAAATTTTTACAAGCACCCTAAGTCAGAGAAACAGTGCCCTAACACCACAATGCCTCTCAGGAAACCAAACTACTGTATTCCAAAGCCTAGAAAATTCTGGCAGCTGGAAGGCTATGTGCTGGTAGGTATGACCTTAAAGAGGGCCAGAGACTGCGGTCATGAGACTGCAGCCGTGCATTTGTCTGCAAGACGCACTCGCCCTCCTGGCTCCATCTTGTGCAACTTAAAACAATCTCTGTTGACAAACTGCAGTTCAGAGAACCAGGCTCCAGTATCCTTTTTAAAATGCTTACATGAAGTAAAAACAATAAGAAAAATAAAACTATGTGGAATTATCTAGGCAGGGATCCTTTCTGACTAAAATGGCGGGGGGAGGGGATATGAATTAGATATGAATTAGAACAAAGAAGATCTTAAAATATCTGATTTTAGGGAGACTGCAATTAGTTAACACTTTGAACCCCCGTTACTTGTCATCTTTGGTGTGTTTGTTAACTGAATACTTAAATTGATGCTTAGGCCTTTTTTTGGAATGAACAATGACTACATTAAAATATGCAATCTATCTTCTTGCTACAAGAACTCTAAAAGAGATTACACATTTAATTAAATGCACCAGAACTTCAAAGAGCTGCTAAGGTATCAACACACTCTTCAAGGGATCCATGGGGAAACCACCAATTACACATTCAAATAAACATACCCATAGCAGACTAGGGCTTATTAGTGTTCACACTTCAATCAATTAGACAAACATTTCTTGAGCTCCCTACTATGTGTCACGCTAGTATTAGGACAATGCTGAATACAATAGCTTCTACCCTAAAGGAACTTATGATTGAGTAAATGAGATAAAACATGTATATAAATGACTCTAACACAAGCTCTAAGTATCATGAAAAACTATAAGTAAGTGTTCAGGGAGTTCAGATTGCTTCTAGGCTCTGAAAAGTCCTCAGGGAGGAGGTAACATTTGTGCTAAGACTGGAAGGATGGATGGGATCTATAAAGAGTACTTACGAAATTTTCATTTTGTACCTTTATGTCCTCATCTGTAAAATAGGGCTAATAATAGTTTTCACAGGCTACTCTGCAATGATGATTACAGGGTCAACCCAAACTCATGGACAGTTCAGAAGTAATAGTTACTTTTCAAAGAATGTATCCACTTGCCACTACCTATTGTTAATTCATTTTTTTTATGTTTCCAGGGTCACCATTCAACACCCTTTAGAGCGACGATAAAGCATAATCCTTATAATAGAAAGGTTACCTTCTGCAAACCCCATAAAAGTGTACTGTAAGGATGAATGTGCTGTCTGGCTGTGTACAAATCTGGTTTTTTTTTGTATATTGGTTGCTATATATTAAAGTGATCCAGGTAGGTAAGTTCTTTTCTACAAGTGAAAGGTAAAGGACACATCACCCTCTTGACTTGTTCAACAAAATGTGAGAACACATCTGTCCTGACTGTTCTGGTCCCACTGTCCTGCTTTGGTTCAGTCTCTTATCATTTCATCAGCAGAATACTGTACATTTCTTCCAAATGGTATCTCAGGCTTCCATCTATTGTTCTTCTTTTACGTAAACCACCATCAGGTTAATTTTCCTAATGTGGTGCTAGATTCATATCACTTTGCTCAAAAGTCCTTCAGTGGCTCGCTCCTGCTCTCTAGAGAGAATCCAGACTCCAAGGTCAGCCATTATGGACACTCTACAACCTGGACCCAACATACTTGTCTAACCTTAAATCTCTAGACCCTTCCATGTCTCTGCCTTCACTTAAGCACTCTCACTAAAACACTCAACTTCCACTTTCATATATTAAAACAGTAACCATTCCTCAACGCCTGCTCAGCTCAACTCCAACCCTTCACCAACATTCTGTATATACCACTTGATACTACACGTATTTGAGGACATGGTCATATTCATCAGAATTAGTAACATTAGCTTCTTATGGTATAATACAATATTGTTTCTTACTTAGAGCTTGCTTATTTTAGGCACTCAATAACTCATTTCATAATCTTTAGCATTTATATAATTACTATGTTTCAGGTGCTATTTAAATTCTTTGCATACATTACCTCACTTTATCTTCTCATGGACCCTCTAAAGTAGATGTTGTTATTATCCCCATTAATAAGGGATGAGGAAACTGTAAAAAGAAATTTGCCTAAAGTTACACAACTAGTAAATTGGACTCAGGTAGTTTTACTCGTGATGTTCTTAATGAATACACTATGCTAGCTCCAATGTTTTTAAAGTCTTTTACTATCTATAAAGCACTTTTACAAAAGTTTCATTTTTGTCTTCACAACAGATTAATGAAGTTAGAATTATCCTCTCTTTCCAGATTTGGAAACTGAGGCTTAGCAGCAGGCCCAGAGTTATCTAGTGAGTCAGAGTGAGGATTTGGGCACTAGAGGTCATTCCTCTTTAGTTCTGTAAGGAGTCACAGCAGTATGTCCCCACAATATAAACAAAGGCAAGCAGGTTCCAACAACAGGAAGTGAAGTTGGGAAGCTTTTCTAGATCAGTGTGTGAAACTGGTGCATTCCTGGTGCCAACTGGCCATCTGGCAATGTAACTCAAGTAACTAAACAGGGGAGTTGCACCCACTGAATTTCAATATTGACTTTCTTATCTCCCCTACCATATTCAAACTCATGTGGGTTTGGAGGAGTATGTCCCCACATACTGAGTATTTGCTTCTCAGATTCTGAGAAATGCCTCTTAGTTTGGGTTCCTCCCAAATAAGAAGAATTTGGGTTCGAGTAGTTTCCTTGGGAGATGATTTTGGAAGCAGAAAAAAAAGAAGTGGTTAGAGTGGGACAGGGAAGGAGGAGATAGCAATAAAAGGTTGTGTTATCAAGATGGTTGCTGGGCAAAGGCAGTTCCATTACACCTGGATCTTTGAGCAGTATCCAGAATTCCTTCCAGAACTGCCCATGCCAAAGGCAGAAAACGAGAGCATTTCTCCATTGCCCTTGCCCGCACTGGTTGAGAGTGCCCTGGTGGCATTAACTCCCTCTCCTTCTGGACTGCCTGTAGTTTTGGAGTAGACACTGGGCAAAAAGATGAAACATACAGAGTGCATGTTTGAAGTGGGACAATATCAGCCTGGGTCTAAACTTACATCTATTATATGTTCACCATAGCTGTGGCTGTAATCAGAAGTAGGCACCAGAGCCTTCTTATACCAACTGAATTTCACCTGAAAAAAATTTTAAATCCCCACAGACCACCCGGGGATTTAATTCTTCGGAGCATAACTCTTTGGCAATATCCTGGAAGATCTTAAATAATCAAAATATATATCCTAGTCATAATAATATAGCTTCGATAATATAAATTCTAATCATTTAAAAACTTTCCATTTAAAAACTGTGACCAAATAGCCTACATCAAGATAACTCAGTCCTAAAATTACCAGTTTGAATAGACAAAGACGATTAGATTTCATGATAAATGCCTGAGGATGCTATTCAAAGATGACAGTTAAAAATATAAATTTGTAATGTAGGAAGCAAAAATAAGTTTCTCAGGACAATTCAAAAAGATTTCAGTTAACACTAGTAGGATTTTTTTCTGTGAATATAGTCTTATTTGAGTTGTAGTAGTATGGTACATAATAAAGAGAATAGGTTTCAGAATTAGACAAACCCATTAATGGAGAGTATAAATTTGAACCAGTGTATCAGTCAGCTATTGCTGCATCAAAGTTATGTAACAAATAACTCCAAAATTTCAATGGCTTACAACAATAAGCATATATGTCTTGTATACCAAGTCTTTGGGCAGATTTGATTCTGATAGGCTCAGCAGGATTGGCTTGGCTTGGCTCCAGGCTTTGAATTAGGCTCAAGTTTACTTTATGTTTCTCCTTATTCTCCTCAAATAGTAACTGTGCAGGCAAGTTCTTTTCACAGTGAACAGCAGAAGCACAAGAAAGAAACCAGTTGACACAAGCACATTTAATCCTTGGTTCACATCACTTCTGTCCACATACCCTTGGTCAAAGTTACATGACTAATCTCAGCATCAATAGGATGAGGAAATATACTTTGCCTACTCTTGTGGAAGGTGTTGAAATGTCACATGGCAGAAGGAGGCAGTGAAGAATTGGGAATGATAATCCAATCTACCTGATCTATAAAGCAGAGATTTAGCATGTGATGTAAGCATTAAATTTCATAATTCATATGAAGTGGATATTAGAGTTAAGGCATACAGTAATTGATCACTAAATAGTAAGTCCTCTATTTTGTCCCCTTCCTTAACCATTAGGAGAAAGGTAGATGGACACAATGCTTCCTTCCTTTAAGTAGAAAAATGATCGATCTTGTTAGGCAAAGAATGAACACCTTAATTAACTAATTTTTTTTCATCCTTGACTACTTTAATGTTTATTTACTACCACATTTCCTCCAACTTAACTACAAAATAACCATCAAAATCAGGAAAATAACATTGATACACTGTACAATCTAATTCTCAGACTCCATTAAAGTTTTCCCAATTGTCTGAATAATCCAGTTCAGAATTATGCAATGCATGTATTTAGTCACTGTTAATCTAGAATAGTTTCTCAGTTTTTAATTGACTCTCATAACTATATTAGTTTTCTACACTGAATAACAATTGCCACAACTCAGCAATAAAACAATACATATAATTTCAAGTTTCTGTGAGTCTGGACTCTAAGCCTGGCTTAACTGGGTTCTATGCTTCAGGGTCTCATCAGGCTGAATTCTATGTGTCAGCCAGTGCTGTGGTCTCCTCATAGGCTATACTGGGGAAATAGCTGCTTCCAAGCTCCCTCAGGTTGTTAGACTTCATTTCCTTGCCGCTTTAGGACTGAGGCTTTCGTTTCTTAGCTCCTGGAGGCTGCCCACAGTTCCTTGCCATGTGAGCCCCTTCAACATGCCACTTACTTCATGGCAGCTTACGTCAGGGACAGTAAAAGGGAGGGTCTCCTACTCTCTCGACATGTAAATTGAGGTAAAGAGAAGTCGGATACAATCAAGCCATAGGAGAGGCAGAATTTGAAACAAGCCACTTGACTATTAAACTTCCATTTACTCTCAGTCTCCTCACTCCCAGATACTTGTTTCCCCTCCAGAGCACTAACTCATCTAATTCTAGTTAACATACTAAAAAGACATTGGCTGATACTAGTTCGAATTATTAAGGTTCCATGATATTCACCTTTCAGTAATGAAATCTTAAAAATCAAACACCCTTAATTTTTAAAAAATATTTCTAACAGAAGGTAGGGAAAATCATTTCTTGAAGGAAAGGAGTTTGATTGGTGTTTCTCAAGTAGGGAATGCTCTACCTGCCTTGCCTATGGGCATCCAACAAGAGGCGCTAATTCAATGAGGTATAATAGCTGTGAAATGTATAATTAGTGCACACTCTTAGATTTTTAGTAATTAATGTTAATTCAGCTAGATATGGTATCAACCAATCTCAGTGTAAATGATCAAAAACCCCAATACTTAAAAGCATACCTTTAAAGCTAAGTTGGAATACAAACTTTGTAAGATGTATTAGAATCAACATTTTCATACATGGTAAAATAGAGAAATAGGATTTACTGGCATTATTGTTCTACCTAACAAAAATTAAAATTACAAGATTATACTATGAACTAAATAATAAATATTATCAATGGGCATATGTCAATGGTAAAATTACGGGTGATTTTTAGATTTTCTGTTTATGAAAAATAAATGTATTCCAGTTAGAATCAGAAAAAAAGTGGTTAAATGTTAGAAAACACTAAAGAAGCTTGTGTTCATAAGGTGAAGCTTTAATTGCTAAACATGTAAATAAAGCTGTTTATCTCCATGTTATGTTTCTGCATATATAAATACTTGAACAACTTATAGATTCATTTTATACAGGTACAATTAAGATCTGCTGCTTCTGAAACTTACTGTATAAAGAACATAATTTGAATGGATGTCTGCTTTATAATGTGAAGGCTTCTTGTGATAGTTTTAGCCTTTACTACCAGAAGAGGCGGCAGAATAGAGGTTAAGAGTGGGGTTCAGGTTTACACTCCAGCTCTATCACCTAGCTGTGGGACAGTGGACATGCCACACAGCTGGAGGTGAGTGGGGGTCGAGCCAACGAAGCTTCTTTTGTATTTGCAGCTCTCCTCAGCACTAGCATCACCACCTCAGCTCCACCTCAGATCACCAGGCATTAGATTCTTATAGGGGCACTGATCCCTGGTGTCAAAAAGGTTGGGGACCACTGCTCTACAGGACTTAGTACCGTCCCTTGCATATAGGAAAACATCAGTAAATGCTAATAGAATGAATGACAGAATTAATTAACCTGAAAGCTGAAATTAAAATGAGAACTATGTAGTCACTAAAACAAAAACTAGAAGGTTTTATGGACTGTCATGTGTAAACGCTCAAGCGAAGTCTGTCAATATTTTTCTTTGGTTCCCTAGGATCACATCCTCAGATCTCAAACAGATAGGAGAGAAATCTTACCCAATACCTCCCATTATAAATCATGCCAGGAGAAGGCTCTCTTGGACCCTGCCCTGGGTATTTTGCTCATCCTTGAATCAATCATCATGTCTAGGGAGGAGGATTATGTAAAACAGGTACTGATACCCCGCTCTGGAGTTTTTATTGCTATTTGCTTGTTTATTTGGACCGGTTGGATTATTTTAGGGTTTTTAAAATTATATTTAGTTATTTTATTATATTTAGTTTATTTATTATATTCCCCCACAGTGTTAAGCCTCTGATGTTGCTCCTCAGGGAGTATATCTCAGGATATATTACTCTTTCCATGATCACACTCAGCTATTAAAATCCACTGATGTCTAGAGGTGGAGAAGTGGTTCTCCCAAAATGAGGTAGAATAGTAGCCCAGACAGACTACTGTAGGAATGCAAGTATCAGGTAACAATCTTAATATGTGTCTACTACATGAAATAACTTAAGGAATTTAGGAGACTATATTAAATTGTGGAATGCATTACTTAGGGAGGACATAAGACACTTAACTGAAAGTATTCCGAAATAGGATTGTCTCAGCTCTCTGTGAGGGTTAGTTGCAGGATTAATACGATCAACTAACCTCTCCCACTTCTTTAAGTTCAATGATTATTGTTACAGTTCTCTAGGGGCACCTGGAAAGAAGTTAAAGCCCAACAATATTTTCAAGATCACTTACTCTCCCTAATTTTCTATTAAGTCAAAATACACATTATTTTGCTATCAATGCAAAACATAGAAATTAGTGGCTTTAATCTTTCTTTGGTTCTATGAGTCTTCTTGAATTAGCCTGGGGAAGAATAAAGTGGCTTGGAATAATTATTACATGAAGCATGATAAAAACTGATGTACCAAAAGATTCTAAGCTACAGTGAAGGCCAGTTGGAACTGGATGGATTAAATTGGAGGCAGACCAAGACTAATGGCCTTTTCACTTTATTTAAATTCATGATATTAAAAGCATGGCATTAATTAATGCATACATACATGTTTCAATATACACCAGAACTCTTTCCATAGAAAGGTCTAAATAATGGTACCAGTACCATGGATATTCACACTATGCTGCTAGCCACTGCATATTTATAGTTCATGAGATCTCATGACTATTATCTGATTCATAAACAGAAACCACCTGTTTATGAATCAGATAATAGCTGTAAATTTCCTAGTTAGAAAGATCTTATTTTATTCGCAATTTCGTATTTTAAACTCTTTAAAGTCTTTTAACAATTGAAATATCAGACCTAGAGGGAAAGCAGTAAAGAATTTCCTAGTAGAGATATTTATCTTCTTTATAAAAAGTGCCTTAAAATCTGAAGATGCTTTTCAATTAATTAAAATCTTTAATTAAAGATTGCACATGTCCTCAGATCCAGCTTTTCCAGTATCAGGAATAAGCAAATTATCACGGACTTAGAAAAAAAATCTAGCTATAATATTGTTCATTATAGCATGGTTTATAGCAGTAAAAAGTTGGAAATAAGCTAAATGTACAATAACGGTAAATTTAAAAATAAAATGTAGCATACCCATGCACTAGACTATTACATAATCAGTAAAAATTATGTTGTGGAAGAACATATAATAACATAAAAAGATAGTCTAAGTTTATTATAAAGTTTGTTTTAAAAGATAGTTACAAAATAGTATAATCCCATTATTTAAAATGTATACATATATACATATGCATTATATATATGAAGAAAGAACAGAGAATAAGCATTATACACACTAAAATATTAATAATGTTGTCTGAGCCTATGTAGTAGAATTATAGATTCATTTTTTGTATATTATATGTTTCTTAAATTTCCTACAATAAAGAAATATTTCACTTCTGTAAGAAAAATAAGAAATAAAAATTATCTACAACTGAGGCTTTAGGTATTAAAAACAATTGGACATTATTGAGTACTCTAAGGAAACAATTGCCATTAGCAGACTACCTGTGCTCCTGAACTTTACGTCCTGAACTTTATCAAAATCCATAGACATATCGATTTAAATGAAAATTAACAGAAATATTTAAAAGAGCTATGTGGGACATTGCTTTTGTAACTAGATGGTCAGCACACTGGAGACAGACACTGTGTCCTCTTTCTCATCTTAGAGTTCACTGGGCTTAACAGTGCTTTGCTCATACCACTGCTCAATTATTGATTAAATCAATGTTGAATGAATGTTAAACTCCTTGAAGTCCTGCCTAATTGCCGACAGCATCCTACAGGTTTTGCTATGAGATGTACATAAACTGTAACCTGCCAAAATGAGAAACCAAAGCTGATTTGGGAGATTATAATTAAGGACAACTGCCTTTGCTTTGTTAGCTCTGAATTACATTTAAAATAAAGTGTTGATCCTGGAGTGGAATGTGTGTAAAGAGTTCACATTTGTCATATCTCAGTTGGTATTTTCTAATAAGATTTTAATAGGTACTCTGTTTTGCTATGATCCAATGTGACTACAATAGGCTAAATAAACTGTAAATCTCCTAGAAGAATGCAGCAGTGCAGAACAATTTTAAAGTGACATGACTTTTGCCTAGCCCATTGTCCAAATGTATTTCAGCTGCAGACATATTTGCTAACTTTTTATCTGTTGGAAATGCACAGGAGTCCCTATCTTCAGGCATGCTTTCACACTATCACTTTAGTAATTTGAATCACCCACACAAGTTCAAGGAAAGTACGGTGAGCATATAGGTCCTTATCCAAGTCCAGTGAATTTTGTTCACCTAGTTTACTGCCTTACCATCTGCCCTTCACTTCTGGAGGATTTGCAATAAAGCAGGAGCCAAAGTAAATGCAGATACCCCACTGCTATCTATTTAACTTCCATTAAGTGAGTTGGTGCAGTGCTCAGGCGCCTTCTCAAAACCAGCCCATCATCTAAGAGTATTTACATAAGACTCTTTGCATTATATTCCGACCTCTGCAACATTAGTATTAACTACTGACATCTGCCAAGTCTGACTGGTAAGTGCTTTACAGTATCAATTCAACCCAAGCAAAAAGCATTTCTGAGTGCCGCAGTGCTCTTGTTAATGCCAATAAGAAGTATCAAGGCTCATATGACACCTAGCAGAAATTAGTACCCACATTCAGAGAAAACTCTTTGTTATTTCCCAGAGTATTATGTGGACTTTATTGAGATGACTGCATCTGACACCTGCTGTAATATAAAATGCAGCTATAATTAGCCAACTGATGCTCACTGCAGTTTAGGTCGAATCCCTTCTGTGGGAATTATGCTTTAAAATATTCAGAACTCCAAGTGGCTCTCATTACATTTAATTTTAACTTAGAATTAGGTGGTCTAGAAAAAAAAATTTAGGATTGTAATAGCCCCCTGCTGAATGCCACACAGCAACGTGAAAACCCATAGGGTTTTTTTTTTTTCCCTTCTAAATTAAAAAAAAAAAAAAACACTGGAGACAGACACTGTGTCCTCTTTCTCATCTTAGAGTTCACTGGGCTTAACAGTGCTTTGCTCATACCACTGCTCAATTATTGATTAAATCAATGTTGAATGAATGTTAAACTCCTTGAAGTCCTGCCTAATTGCCGACAGCATCCTACAGGTTTTGCTATGAGATGTACATAAACTGTAACCTGCCAAAATGAGAAACCAAAGCTGATTTGGGAGATTATAATTAAGGACAACTGCCTTTGCTTTGTTAGCTCTGAATTACATTTAAAATAAAGTGTTGATCCTGGAGTGGAATGTGTGTAAAGAGTTCACATTTGTCATATCTCAGTTGGTATTTTCTAATAAGATTTTAATAGGTACTCTGTTTTGCTATGATCCAATGTGACTACAATAGGCTAAATAAACTGTAAATCTCCTAGAAGAATGCAGCAGTGCAGAACAATTTTAAAGTGACATGACTTTTGCCTAGCCCATTGTCCAAATGTATTTCAGCTGCAGACATATTTGCTAACTTTTTATCTGTTGGAAATGCACAGGAGTCCCTATCTTCAGGCATGCTTTCACACTATCACTTTAGTAATTTGAATCACCCACACAAGTTCAAGGAAAGTACGGTGAGCATATAGGTCCTTATCCAAGTCCAGTGAATTTTGTTCACCTAGTTTACTGCCTTACCATCTGCCCTTCACTTCTGGAGGATTTGCAATAAAGCAGGAGCCAAAGTAAATGCAGATACCCCACTGCTATCTATTTAACTTCCATTAAGTGAGTTGGTGCAGTGCTCAGGCGCCTTCTCAAAACCAGCCCATCATCTAAGAGTATTTACATAAGACTCTTTGCATTATATTCCGACCTCTGCAACATTAGTATTAACTACTGACATCTGCCAAGTCTGACTGGTAAGTGCTTTACAGTATCAATTCAACCCAAGCAAAAAGCATTTCTGAGTGCCGCAGTGCTCTTGTTAATGCCAATAAGAAGTATCAAGGCTCATATGACACCTAGCAGAAATTAGTACCCACATTCAGAGAAAACTCTTTGTTATTTCCCAGAGTATTATGTGGACTTTATTGAGATGACTGCATCTGACACCTGCTGTAATATAAAATGCAGCTATAATTAGCCAACTGATGCTCACTGCAGTTTAGGTCGAATCCCTTCTGTGGGAATTATGCTTTAAAATATTCAGAACTCCAAGTGGCTCTCATTACATTTAATTTTAACTTAGAATTAGGTGGTCTAGAAAAAAAAATTTAGGATTGTAATAGCCCCCTGCTGAATGCCACACAGCAACGTGAAAACCCATAGGGTTTTTTTTTTTTCCCTTCTAAATTAAAAAAAAAAAAAATGAGAACAGCAGACTACACTAGAGCCTTCAATTGAAGTCTGGCTTTGCTTAATTGTACTTTTTGCACTCATCAGTCTCTCCTCTTCAGAGCAAGCTACAAAAATTGCCTGAATAGCCAAAGAAAAGTTTCCCACAGTCACTGGCCACAGAAAAACACTATTGTCCTTCCTCACAGTTTGATGGACAACATTTCTATAAATGGGTAGCCAGGCTGTCAATGGTACCCTTGCTGAAAAGGCAAAAGAAGAGAACAGATTCTGCCAATATCTGACAAAGCATGTTAACACATAATCAGGCATTCACTAGTCAGGCAGCTGCCCCTGGGACCTTCATCACACAGGTGCCTTTAAGCCATTTCCTATTCACAGATAAAGGAAACAAGCAGGAGATACCTGGGAAAGGAGCAGTCTATTATGGCTTGCCAAATGTCTGTCTTCTGGGCTGTGTGTATAAAAGTAGAAAGAAGAAAAAGGAAACTATAGTTGTAACTGAAAAATTATAAAACAGCAGAACATTTACAAAATCTATCATTTAAGCTGTGCTTTTTTCCTTTCTCTTTCTCTCTCTTTTTTTTTCCTTTCCCGCAGGGGGTGGATTTTTTTGTTTGTTTGTATGACATAGCAGCACTCATGTCTAATAATAAAGGTTGTTTATTCTCAGTGGCTCATCAAATGCACCTACCCCAAAACCCCTTCACACAGTAATGCTGAAATACGTACATGGTCCAACTGAGTCACAAAGAATTTACTTTGTCAACTAATGTGATTTTTTTCTACACACACACACACACATATTCCATTTCAAGATATGTGATCAATAATACCAAAGTGGTTGTAGGGTGAACAATTTGCCAGTAAAGCAGAAACTCTGAACCGTCTCTTAAGAAACCACCAAAATAGATACTTCAGCATTCATATTTGCTTAGACTAAGAACATTAGTTCCATGCTGTGCTGATGTACCCAGTTGGAGGAAATATCAGGTATTAATACTTAATATTCCATGAAGCCAATGGCCCCATTAGCATATACCTAGGACATTTTTCAAATGAAAAATTAAACTAAAATTTAAAAAGACATTTTCAAACTAAAATTTCATGATTACTGCCTTAAGTTTGTTAAATATGAATTTCTATTTTATCTCTTCATTTTCATTTTATTTACTACAATATTCTCACATCTCCCATACTCAAATATGGAGCAGCTATGAGGAAAAACCAGGAACCCAATTTTGGGATATGATTAAATCTTCAAGGATCTTAGATTGTCTAAATATGGTCCTAGGGATACAATTTAAAGATTGATGCATTCATAAGCATAACTTTTCCTCTATAAGGCAAGGCACTATAAAACTACTGGGGGACAACAAAATCAACACAGTATATAAACCAAATGCCATGAGGTTAAGTGCTGCTTTTTCAACTAACTTATTGAGTGCTACATATTTTGTATAATTTTCTCATCTATAAAACATGACTGCATTGCTCTCCACAGTTTTGAGAAGTGGTCACTGCTGAATGTTTCTGCACTTGGAGTGGGAAGAGGAAACTTCTGCTAAGTGGGACAAAACCAATCAAGGTTCATGAACACTTTAGAAAGATAACTCTGCATACTCTGACTTAAATTTTATTTTCTTCCTTATTACTTCTTTTTATTTCTAGAATAAAAATAAAATTTAGGGTTTACTTGAGTTAATAAATGTTTAGTAAATTAGGATTATTAATTTATAATTCTTACAAATATAAAAAGAGATAACATTCCTTAAATTTGGTTCGATTCAATAATATTTAGTAATTGTTTACATATGCCATTGCCATTATTGCTACCATGCCCCTTATACACTAGGTACTTTATATATGTTTTATCGTTTAATCTTCAGAACAACACTCTGAAGTGTTATTATTATCACCGTTTTACAGGTGAGGAAACTGAGGTGCCAGAAGATGGAGTAGTTTAACCTTCTCTATTCTATTAAGTTGCAGAATTGGATATGAACCTAGATCTCTCTCCTTTTAAAGACCCTGCTTTTCCTACAAAACCATGGTTCATGTTTTAATAGAACAAAATTAATTTTTATTAATTCATATTTGAAAACACAATATGCTCTTTTGTTAGGTAGTATATGTACATATTTACATTTTATAATAGATGTGTGTGTTTTATCATTGTAATGTTAAGTTAAATCAATCTTTTATCTCCAAGTAGAATAACCAAAACTTTTTTGGATAGTTGAATTAGAGTTTTATTTTTCATTACTATTTCTAGCAGTGACCAAATTTATACTTGAAAATTTTAACCAAAGACTATTTTTACCTCGAAGCCATGGTCTATGTCCCCAACCAGATTGAAACTCCTTAATGCCTAGGAAGAATCCTGCCTTCAGCTTTCTCAAGATTTTTTTTTTTTTTTTTTTTGAGAAAACAAAACCTCTTAGGAATTTCTTCTTTAAGTGTATCCTAAAATCTCCTGCAACTTAAAACACTCTTTTATTCTGGCTTTGGTCGAATCCACAGTTTCCCACTGTTGCCTATCAGGTCAAATATAAACGTTTTAGCCCAGTGTTCAAATTTACAGAAAACTGATCCTAATGTGTCACTTCAAACTCGAATTTCACCCTTTACTTCAGCTAAGCAAATCTCATCTCTGCTTCTTTCTTGCTCATTCCCATTTCTGGCCTCTTAGTTTCTGCATTTTTTACTAGAAATACCCACTTTCCTTCTTTCTATTAACCTATACCTAGTATTTTATATTCACCTAATGGTATGCTTTCTTCAAGGAAATTTTCTTAACTCACTCCACTCAACACTGATCCTTCACCTAATTTCATCTGCCCTTGTTACTTTATTATGTAGCCTATCATCATTCATTTGAATGATATGATAGTCTGCCTCATCCTCCAATTGTTTCATGGAGCCCAGACTTAGGTTTTCCACTGAATTATAGCCTCCATGGGGGCAAAAGAAGACCATGAACCCATAAATGAATGAGTGAAAAATAAAAGTTTATCCTAATTCTCCGTATAATATTCTGTCACATTTGGTCTTTGAAGAAACTTATCACTCATTGATATCCTTCTAGGTCTACATTTAGAAGGGAATCCATACTCAAATCTAGCTTGAACATAGAATGAATTGGAAGAGTTGCTATCACTAATCTTTTTCAGGTGGCTGTGGAACTCATTAGTGTGTGAAATATTTCTAGCTTTTCTCCTAAGCAAATGAGAGGATTACCGGTAGTTCTTGACTCCATTTGAAGTTGGTATGGCCACATGATTTGCTTTACTCAATTAATGTGATCAGAAGTTGCAAATATTACTTCTAGGAAGAAGCTTTAACAGTGTTGATATTTACCATTTCCTTTCTGCAGTTATTGTGGAAGAATGGAGATGGAGTCCCTTCCTCAGCTAGCATCCCTAAATGGGAGTAATGTACTGCAGAGTCCCCAGCCAACTCATGATGGACATGTAACAGGAGCAAGAAACAAACTTGTCTTGTTTTAAGACACTAAGATTTATTGCTGCAGCATAGCTTATCCTATGCTGCCTGATATAATATCTTACTAAGAACAGCATGGGACTCAGAATGTCAAAATATGAGAAGACTGAAAAACAGAATGACTGGCTAAATTAAAGCATCTTTAAATATGATCCAGAAGTGGGTAAGATTAGGCATTTTGTTTCTTAAACTGGTGGTTGAAAAATCAACCTTAATAGATCCTTCAAACATCTTCTTGTTGAGTTGTTTACAATTCCTCTTCTTTCTCCTCTTTGGTATGCATTGTACCTTCAAACTCTGCATATAATTTTGGAATTTTGAAATTTTATACTGATCACAAACTCCACTAATATCTTAATCACCACAAAGTTTAGTGGTAGATTTTCATAACTTTTATACATGTAATATTTCTAATTAAATACTAAAATATAATTTGTATCCTTGCAAATGCAGCTGCAGAATGATATGCATATTTCTGGCATCGTTTTGCTGTTGGTATTGTCCAGGGAGTCAAAATAAGAAATCACAAGTCTCGCTTTACTAATCTTCTAAAGAATTGTCTTTACCTATTCATGGCATCGATACACATTATTTTACATTTTATTTATTGCTTTATCTAATTATGGCATAAATATGCATTTTTAAAATTTGTCTTATATTTGTTCAAAAAAGCAATATATATCCAAGGTTTCCAATATGAAACATGAGAACCTACTGAGTATGCTTACTTTGTTTTTTACTTTTATTCTTTTTTATATACCACTATGCTGACAGATACATTCCCCTATGACTACATTCTTCACCACACATAAGTACTATATAGTTATGAATAATGAAATGATTTAAAAGCATAATGAAAGAGAGGCACAACTGTTTTTTATTTCTCACTCTTGAGGACTCATTGCAATATTTCCTGCTCCATATTAAGTTTGAGAGCTTCTGAGGAGTATTCTTAGAATTCCAATCTTTTGGAAAGAATGATTCAATTAGAGTTTTTTTAATCACGATGATTACTTTATGATAATGATCTTATATGACTAAGATTTGCACTTATATTGCACTTAGATGCAGCATTTCATTTTAGTAAATTCCAAGAACCATTCATGACTTTATTATTGTACCTGATTTTTACAAGTTCTTTATCCAAGAAGCTCTTCATTCTCAGTTGAAAGGGGATGCTATTGGATAAAGTACAGCAATAACCAGTACCACCCGAAAGAAAATAGCAAAATTAAGAATATCTGAACCTTTAGGAAGCAAACCAGAAATTCCCACTGGTAGTCTTTGGAATTGGTTCAGAAACCAATCTTTAAGAAGTGACCTGCAATTCCTTTGAAGTTTCTTTGGAGAAATCGAAATTTTAATAACACGTGTGATATTAAGGCATTAGTATCCTCCCACAATAGAGGGACGGAACTAAGGTTATATCACTACCACCATTTCTAATACTATCATCCTAGCTAAAACAAAAACTAGACAAATTGCTGATAACTTCATTCACACTAATGGCAAGACATGAATAGGAACAGCATTTAAAATGAATTTATTAGAGTGATTATAGAAAAAAAGTTTATTTTGTAAAAAAATAACTTTGACATTTTTTGCCATCTCCATCTAAGGTATTCTACTTATCAATGGTCATTCAATGAATATTTATTTATCGAATCTTGATCCTGTTATGAAAATGAAACCCATGGTATTGCATAGAAGTAGAAGGCAGGTTAGGCTATATGTTATAGGAGCAGCACAGATTATGCTGGTGCTCTCAAGGAACTTTTCAGTTACAGGGGCCAGAGAAGGCTTGGTGGGAGAGGTGAGTATTAAAAATGGGGGAGATTTCAACTGGTATAGTTGAGACTAATAAAACAGACAAAATGAAAGTAAGGGGGCAATATGGGTGGCAAGGAAAGGAGTATACTATAGTAATTTGCAGACCACTTATGCAAAAGGGAGATATGAAGTAAAATGTTTATAGTCAGCAGAGTCTGAATTTGAGTTGTTGATGATGGTGATGGGTTTTTTGGGGGTGGGGTGGGGTGTAGTTAGAGTGAAGTTGTCCTTTGAATCAAATAAAGTTCACAGAGGAAGTAGAAAGGAATGTTATGAGGAGTTTAGCCTTGGAAATTAAAAAAACAACTCTTCTTTGGTGATAGGAACCATCCTTCTTTACTAGGAAAGAACATCTAAGGTAACAATAACTATTGCATGCTTCTTTACTTTCTTCCTCCTCTACCTAAAATATCTCAGCCGTTAGACCTATATTTTCATGAATACATACATTCATTTCAACATTTATTGAGCACTTCTTGTGTACCAGGAACTGTGCTAGGTATGGTGTATACAAAGATCAATCCGCTAAATAACTTTTGATATACCACTGCCCAAGCTCAGTGCCTGGTACATGGTAGATAATAAAGTTTGCTGCTTTAAGGTAGAAATAAGGAAAAATGAGAATGCACAACTAGCTAGCTGTGAATTTCTCAATGAAATAGGATGGTTATTATTTGGTGAGAATGGAAAGGGTAAGTAATGAATTAGATGTGTGAGCAGAGAGACCTGAAGTAACCACTAAGGGAAGTGCGCTAGGTAATAAATGGGAGCTCAATATCGAGATTGTCAAGCAGCAATGAGAACCCACATGGAGTAGAATAGACTGCTTTTGCAGTAGGCCTCGGTACACATAGTGGTATGACTTTCTCTAGGAATACTACTTTAACAAAATTCTCCATAGTATAGGAAATGGATGAGGGAAACACATAGGGGCAGGATGGTGATTGAAGGTGAGAATTGGTATGGCAGAAACAGGGGTTTAATAAATGAAAAGTGGAGTTTCTCATTTTGCCAAAGGCAAGCCATTTCTTCCCCAGATAACTTAGTGTTACATATTTCCCCCATATTCTTAACCCATAAAAAAGTGAATTACTAAATACATGTCCTATTCTAAAATTCCATTCTAACATGACTTCTGAAATAGTCATATCATTAGTAAACCTGTTTTAGAATTGTTTTATTCATATTAGAATGTCCACAGAAGAGTCCTTCTGTGAAAAACTCCTATCCACAAACTTTTCATAAACCTTTACAAAGGTTAAGTGCAATGTTATAAAGTTACTATTAAATAAATAATACTTAACAATAAATGAATAATAGCTATTGTGAGATTTGAAAATTCTATACTATAAAACTCTATTAGTTATTTTTTGAATAAATGAGAGACTCTTTCAGAGGACATTAAATCTACACAAATTAAAAAATAGCCTCTACTGATTTAGCTACTATCATGTTTATTTATGCTGTGTATCTAGTGAGAATTTACATTACCCATGTGTCTGCATTTTTGAAATGACCATTAAAGAATATGGCAAAACAGCATTAGTTTATTCAAAAATATGATTGAATACACCACAATTCTAAAACTTTATGGCAAAAATTAGTATCTTTTCTTTTAAATCAATTTTCTGACACCTGGATTTTCCTCTATTTAAGATGGGCTCCTAGACTTAAATGGAAAGGAGCTGACTGACTCTGGTTGTTCTCAATTCCTTTCAGGAAAATACCATTCAAGAGGATAAGAACTGAAAAGCTCTTCAAGCATATGGAGTATCTTTTCCTTTGGGAACCCTAAATTTCTCAGGATAGGGCTGGCTTCACACTAGACGCTCAAATACTTGTGTGACTAGACTCCACACAACCCAAGGATGGATCTGTATCTGCCTTGTTCACTACTGGATCTCTATTGCCTACTAAAGTGTCAGACACATATTGGTGTAGAGGAGGAAGCCAGGAGTTCCAGAAATAGTTATCTTCAATTGTAAGTAATAGCATTCTCTTAGGCAGTATCCTGAAAGGGTCAGGCACTGAACAAAACATCTGCACTTTAACAACTGTCTTAATAATAGCACATGTTATTAAACACCAAAGAACTTTTGGAACTACTCACATTAAAAAAATTTAGAAAATTGCATTCAAATTATGGGTAATTTACATATGAAATCACTTGCAGTTAATGTGTTGCTTAATAGGCATACATTTGTTCATGTGAATTTTGGTATTTTCTTTGCCCATGATTTAACTAACTCACCTTTTATAAAAGTTGTTGCAAAACTATATTTTAAATCTCAATAATTTTCTCTCTCTCTCTTGCTCTCTCTCTTTTTTTTTTTT
>NW_006436664.1:4746957-4770427 GCF_000325575.1 Pteropus alecto
TTGAGGTAGTTACTGCTACTGCCTGGGTGTAGGGACAGGAGGTAAATCTAGCTTAAAGGGTTTTGTTTATTATCATCACTGTAATAGTTCAAAGCAATAACAAAACAGATAATACAGTTTATTATCTTCAGGGAGATTTTCCAAGTGTTTTGGAACCCTCTTTGTATTGACAAAAATAAATTAGGTAAAACTGGCCAAAAAGAGAGCTCTCCTGAGAATTCAAAAGAAGAAAATTCTATTACCCATCAGTTATTGATAACAATAATAATTTATCTTACTTCAGTTTATAGTTTACATGTTTTCACATATTCTATCTCAAGTGATTTGAATAACTTGTAAGTCAAGTCGTGCAGCTAATACTAACCCATAATTTTTTTCTATTTCCTTGATTATTTAAGCATAGTCATTGAAGAAAATTAAAATATGAGAAAATATACAGAAAAATATCACTCTAAACCACAGTTAATATTTTGTTGAATTTCCTGTCTTTTTTCTATGAAACTATTCTAGTATTTGAAATGACACTCTATACAGTTTATCCCACCTTTTTCTTCTGACATCAGAATAAGCATTTTCCCACTTTGAGTCTTTAAATATTATTTGAATAACTGCATAAAATACTCATGGTTTTTAAACAAATATAAATAGAAAGACATTTTAGATATTTTTGTGCTCAAAAATTTTTTCTGTGTATTTCAGAATACTTCCTTAGGATAGATTGTAAGAGTATATTTACCAAATACTAGAAGAAGGCACAGGATCAGAAGAGATTTGATTTTATGTAGTCATTCTTATTGCCTTTGAGGACAATCTTATTTTTACAGTCTTTAAAAAATCTATAGAAAGTCTTCCTTGCATCACTCTTAAATGTGAAAGATAGAAGCCCTCAAGTCACAGTTAGCATTCTCTCTTCTCATTATGTTCTCTGGTGAAAAAAGAAAACATATAGTTGCTATCTTAGCATAATAAGATATTTAAAGAATGTCATTGACTTTAATTCCATTCTCTTTTCAAAAAGGTGAAGCTGTTAACAA
This sequence comes from Pteropus alecto, assembly GCF_000325575.1. Classification (NCBI taxonomy): domain Eukaryota; kingdom Metazoa; phylum Chordata; class Mammalia; order Chiroptera; family Pteropodidae; genus Pteropus; species Pteropus alecto. Next base: position 4,747,992 of record NW_006436664.1, read on the forward strand.
CAGTAGTAGCAGCCAACTTTACTGAGAACTCACTATATACATGGCACACTGTGCTAGCATTTTACATGTGTTAACGCAATACAAATAATTATATAATTGAGAAAAGTAATCACCTCAACAACTAGGTTTAGTGAGGCAATTTATCAACACAGGAGGTAAGTTTAGGCTTCCCTTAAATAAATATAGACTATAAGAGAAACTTCTTCTGGTCAACCAGAAGATATACCAAGAGACCATTTCTTATCTTGAGTGATGTTATAGAATCTCTAGTTAGAAACCATTAAAAATAGGAGAGGAAAACAATTGGGAGAAGGAATGAATGATAAGTACAGTTTTTATTTCTTTCTTTTTAAAATAAAAGATGGCTCAAAGTAGAAGGGGCAAGGATGGGAATATGAATGATAATCAAAAAAGGAATATAGTCAAATGACTTGAAAAAAGTGGTAAAAAATAGACTTATTGTATGGCTATCTACTCTTCTGAGTAAAAAAAAAATTATGTAAACTCATATTCACAACTCTATGAAGTAGGTTGAATTATCCTCACACAATCTAAGGGAGAAACTGATCATCAAATGCTTGACAGAATATAGAAATCTAGTTTAGAAATAGTAAGTGAAAAAATTTAATATTTTCAAAGAGATAGGGGAGGAAATCAACAAGCAAACAAAAATAGGTAATGAAACATAAACATTAACCTAGTAGTTAAGAAAAATAATCAATTAAACATCTTAGAAATAAAAACTAAATTTAAAATTAAACAAAATACAGATTATAAAGCAAATTCATGAGCAGGAAGATGGAACTGAAGAAAGCTCCCAGTACCAAGATATAAAAAAGACATGTTAAGAGACACTTGGGACATACATTTTCAGGAGGAAAGAGTAAAGAGAATGGTAGGTGGGCAATATCTTAAGAGAAAATAACTAACGATTTGGCAGAAAAATTTTTTAAAGACCCATGTCATCAGTTTTTAAACGATCAAATGCTGATCAAAATTAATTTTTTAAAATTCATATCCAAAAAAATTCATATCCAGGTTCATGATTAAACTTGTGTAAAGCAAAGTAAATCATCAAGCTTCTATAGAGAAAACACAGAATACTATAAGGAGTGAGAAAGTGTTATCATTAGATTTCTCATCACTAACATTAGGAAAAAAAAATTTCAATTTACTGAGGTAAAATAATAACGACAAAATCTTTGAACCTAGAAATCTTTGACAGTCAAACTATCACTTAAGAGTGATGATAAAATAAAGATATTTTCAGATATATAAGAATACAGAAAGTTTAACAACCACAGATCTTTGCTTTAAGATGTTTGGAGAAGTGGACTTCTAATTGTAGTTCTTAAAGCAAAGGTGGTATCAGAACCACTCTTTTAAATGGTATTAAATCAAAATCAGGGAGTGAACTTTCAGAACAGTAGAAATTAGAGGTAGAGCCATTGTCAGTCACACCTGGGAACTGTCTGTGCTTTGCCAACACCCTCTCCCTATCCTTATGAAAATGGAACCCAGCTGGTATGAAAATGGAGCCCGATTGGTATGAAAATATAGCTCTGCTGGCTTAGCATGAATTTGGCTTTCTCAATTCTGGAGGATGATACCTGTGGAGGGTGTCACAACCACTGCATAGGGCATCAAAAGGCCTAATAAAAGCTGTGATAGACCTCTACCTCTGACCAAGATGAAGTAACAGGGTCCAGATTTATCTTCCCACTTAAATTACTAGAAAGAAAAAGCAAAAACAGAAAAATAAGGCAATCGTTTTTAGACATTGTACAATAGGAAGCATAGGACTGTGATCCCTAAGAGAAAAGAAACAAGTCGAGTCCTATAATTACATGAGTTTACTGCCTGTAGACATCTTCCAATCTGAAACTCAGAGAGATAGAATGCAAATAAAGCCTGACTATCTCACTGGGCTGAGGAGACAATGATCAGAGTTTGGGAGGCAAAGCAGCTAGAGTTTGTGGGACAGAGTACTAGAGAAAAGGGAGTTCTACAGAGAAAGAAAGTTCTGGAGATCTGCAGAGAGGTCCTCTCAAGTCTAGCTGAGGATTGATCTAGGTACATATGAGAGGAAACTACCGAAGGCTGGAAAGTAATTAGGGGAACAATTCCAATGCTCACATAGGGATGAAAATAATTTGTGTTCTCACCAACAAGAGTGGAAAGCTCTTGCGATGCAAGGGGCATTGATTATAATACTCAGAATGGGTATCACCTTAGTTGTAAGGCTAAATTAGCCTTGGCATAAGGCTGCTCTGGACATGCCAAGACAAAGCTTAAAATCAAGCCCCAAAAGCATCCAACTGATTATACGTAACTTAATTGCATACCAAAGTAAAACCCTATTTAAATTAATGCTACAAAATCCGGAAACTAATAGTGTAAAATACATAATTCTTGCAATCCAAAAAATTGAGGAAATATGACTCATAAAAAACTACAATGATAAAAAAGATCATTCAGTAGAAACAGACCTAGAAATAAAAGATAATGTAACTACCAAAGGTATTAAAATAGTCAATATAAATATGCTCTGTATGTTCAAGAAAATATGAGGAATCATGACCATGACAAGGAGAGATATGAAAGATATAATGAAGATTTAAATGGAACTTCTACTGAAGTACAATGATGTAAGAAATGAAAAGTGAACTATGTGAGATTTAGAACAAATTAAAAACTTCAGAAAATAATGCTAGTGAACTTGAAGATATAGGAATTGAAACTGCAAAATGAAGCACCAAGAGAAAAAGAATGAAAAAAAAATGACTAGACATCTGAGAAAATATCAAGTGGCCTAACATATGTGATTGGAGTTCCAAAAAGAAAAGAGAGAGGAGGTGATAGAAAAAATATTTGAATAAACATTAAAAATTTCCAAAATTGATGAAAATTATGAACCCACAGATCCAGGAAGCTCAATGTGCCCTAAGTAGAAAAAAATAAAGAGAATTATGCCAAGACACAGCAAATCAAAATTGCTGAAAAACAATAATAATAATAATTAAAAAACGTTAAAAACAGACAGAGGAAAAAAGACACATAAAGGACTAAGGATAGAAATCATAGCAGACTTCTCAAGAAACAATGCAAGCCAAAAGAAAAATGGAGATACATCTTTAAAGTACTGAAAGAAAAAGACTCAGCGGAATTCTTTTCCCAGCAAATATATTAAAAATTGAAAGCAAAATAATTTTTCAGAGAAACAAAAACTAAGGAACATCATTGCCAACAGATCTTTACTACAAGAGAAGTTTAAAAAGCTCTTCAAGCAAAGGTGAAATGATACCAAATGGAAATTGGGATCTACACAAAGGAGTGAAAAGCACCAGTAATGTTGAATGTATGAGTCAATATAAAATACTTTTTATTTTCATTTTTTGGTTTCTATAACAGATAATTATTCAAGGCTAGATAACAATTTTTGTCAGAAAATATAACATGTAGATTTTCCTAACCTTGTTTTTCCCCATATTTCCACATTAACTTTAAGATGAACTTTCCAGCTCTGGAACAAATATTTGTTGACATTTTTATTAAAATTGCATGAATATGGAGAGAACTGTCAACCTCATGAGAGTTAATTCTTAGCCAAGAATATGGAAGTTCTTTCAATTTGTTCAAGTCTGCTTTGTGTTTCTTAGAAGTGTTTTACAGTTTTCTTCATACAGATTTTGTACATTTATTCGGAAACTTAAATCTTAATATAAATATTAGGAACTACTGACTTGTGAAAATGAATTAGAAATGAAGACAAAACTACCTCTAAAATTAAACTAGAAGTCTGGAAGCATGGATCGAATTTGTAAAGATTGAGTTACATGATTTTCAAAAGACGACATGTTTTTAATATAAGGTAAGCATTTAAAAAATAAATGTGATTAATAACAATTAAAAAATGAAAGATGAAAAACGGTGTCTATTCCCTTGAATGAGCCATTTTCTTTTAGTCTATCTTCTCTAAAATTAGCAATTCATATACTGTTTTTCTACTTCTAACAGTTACTGAGAGAAGGGTGTTGAAGCCTCCAATTGTAATTGTAGATTTGTGTCTTTCTTTAGTTCTATTAGTTTTGCTTCAAATGTTTTGTGTTGGCATACAAACAGCATTGTTAAGTCTCCTTGGTGAACTGACCTTTTTAACATTACAACTGCTCTTAAGATATCTACATTGATATTAAAAGTCATTTTGGCTTTATTTTTACTGTTGTTAGTACAGTATATTTTTTCTATCTTTTATATTTTAACTTATCTCTGTCTTTATATTTAAAGTGGGTTTCCTTTAGTCAGCATATAGTTAGAGCTTAATTTTTATTAAATCTGTCAATCCGTTTAGATAATTCGCATTTAATGTAATTATTGACATGGTCGGATTAAAATCTATTACCTTGTTATTTTCTATTGGCCCCATCTCTTTTTTTTCCTTCTTTTTATGACTTTTTGAATTATATTTATGGTTCTTTCATATCTCCATTGTTAACTTATTGTTTATATTTTTAAAAATAATTTAGTAGCTGCTGTAGGGCTTATAATTTACATCTTTAATTTATCACAGTGTAGCTTCAAATCATATATTGCTTCATGTGCAGGGTAGAAACCTTACATCTGTATACTTATAATTCCTCCCTCCCAATTTTTGTGTCATTGTTGTCACACATTCCTTTGTATATACTATAAACCCACACTAATTTGCATTAATTTTGCTTTAGACAGGTAATATTGTTAGAACAAATAAAGATAAGAAAAACATCTTTTACATATCACTTTCTTTTAACCATTTCTTAAGATTTTCATTTTCTTGTGTTGATACAAATTTCTTTCTGGTATCATAGTTCTTTTATATGAAAAACTTGCTTTAATATTTCTCATAGTGTAGGTCCGCTGCTAATGCGTTTTCTTCATTTCGTTTACTTAAAAAAAGAAAACTTTATTTCTCCTTCATATTTGAAAGGGAGATGTGTAACCAAATTTTGCTGTTCTTGAGTGTAGGCCAGACATAGTAACTTGCTACTGATAGAATCAGATGGAAGTGACAATATGTGACTTCAAAGACTAGGTCCTGAAAGGCACTGTGTCTTCTGTCTGGCTGGACTTCTCCATAGTCCACAGACAGAAGCACAAAGCAAAGCCGCTCCAGAATTTCTGACTCACAGAACCTGGGAAATAAGGAATGTTTATTGTTTCAGGCTACTAAATTTGGGAGTAATTTGTTACATAGTATATATAATTAATATTGGAGTTCTCTGGGTTTCTTAGATCTGTGGTTTGATGCTTTCATTATTTTTGGAAATTTCTTTGTCATTTCTCGTATTGTTTCTTCTGCCCTGATCCCTCTATATTCTTTTTTAAGGATTCCAATTACATGTATGTTAGACTGCCTGGTGTTCTCCTGTAGTGTTCATACATTCTACCTGTAGTTTTAAACATGTGCCAAATCAGCTTCGTCATTCACCAATCCCAGCTGAACAGCATCCCCTTCTCTGAGGAACCCCATAGGGATGTTCCTCTAAGCTCATAAATTTTAATAATTCCAAACTCTTTCCTTTGTTCTCCCAACCCTAGAGAGATCAGCTGCTTCTTGAATTTGCTAACTCTGTGATATATTATTGCTCTCTGTTATCTTTCCAGTTAATTAACAACTTATCCTAATTAACAGTTTTTATTAAATTTTCTGTTAAATTAACGGGTATAGTTTCTGTCTCCTGACTAAACTTTGATTCAGAAATTGGTACAGAGTCCCAGTAAACAAATCCTCAAATATGGAATTTTGAGATTAGTTTAGTCGTATCCTTTGGACTTGATTGTAGTGCTGAGATCTTTGCTAATATAAAGTGGAAAGTTGTGCATGACATGGCAACACAATTAGTCAATATTACTCCAATTTAATTGATCATAGAAACTTTTGTTGCAAGAAGCATCTTATAGGACTAATATTCAGCAGAACAAACTGGAAAATGCTGGCTTAGCCGTACTTCTCTATTCAATGTATCCTCTCTAAATACAACCATCATGTTCAAGTTGCCGCTCACGTTTCATCTAAATTGAGAATCTGTACTCAATCCATGCTTTACATCAAGTTTTTAGAGCTTTCCCTGACACTAGATTCAAACACTTTCCTAAAGGAACTAATTGGTTGTATTGCTTTATACACACTTCTAATATGATCATTGTTATATTATATTGTAGTTGTTTGTTTACAGATATACACGTAGCCAACTAGAATTGGAGCTCTTTGAGAGAGTCCTTGTCTGATTCATCCTTGTACTTCCAGTGCTGATCAAAGTGTCTGGCATATAGTAAGTATAATTAATTTTGTATGCATATCATTCATGAGAATGGTTATGCAGGCTAGTAATATTTATTCATTAAAAAAAATTTGAGCACTTTGAATTTGCTATTCCACAAGAAGATAAAGACATGCTTCATTATTTGAAATACATTGTTTATAGCTTTCTTACTATGTGTTACAATTTCTCCTCAAGAGTAACTTGTTTATTTCCATTTTACAAATCTGTTTGCCTTAGACAGGCAAATAAATTCAGCTCAACAAGCATAGACTGAGCAATCACTCTGCCAGGACCCATGCTAAGCCTTAAGTATACAAATATGGTATATATAAATGCTGATAGTTCAATGGGGAAACAGAGTTGCAGTCAAATAAATTTCAGTATTAATGTGATAAGTACAAAAATGGAAATATACATGAGTTGTACGAGTAGTTTAGCAGAGAAGGTAAGATCTTTATGAGAAGGAATACGAGGAAAGACTTCCCAGAGATTTCTGAGCTGGACTTTGAAGGATGAATAGGAGTTTTCCAAGCCAACAAGAGGCAGGGGCATAAATACAAACATAGAGGCAAAAAAATAGTAAAGCTTTGAAGAAATAAAACAACTTCAGGAGCATTATGCACCAGATGGTTTGTGGCAGAAAATAAGGCTGAAAATTTAGGCAAAGACCAGATCATGAAAAGAGCTTTAGTTGCCTTACTAAGGAACTTGGACTTATCCAACAGGCCTGATAGGGAGATAGAGAAGACAAATTACATTTATTTTTTGTTTTCTGCATTAGGAAAAATTTGAATTACCATACACTAAGCAAACATCTTTTGAGCACATTTACTATCTCAGGCATTTTGCTGGGCACTGGATTATTTAATAGTTGTACCTTTAAAGCTCCTTATAAAGGACATTTTTGTTGATTAGGGACATAGCCTAGATTTCAATTATTGTTTCTATCCTCTCAATTGATTCTCAGCATAAACTCGCAGGACAGTAATTCTAACTCTGTTGCTAATGCCAAGACCAACACTTTGAATCATTTCTGCCAAGCAGCAGATTTTTCAGCAACCCACTTTATAAACTGTAATTAGTCTTCTATAGAGGGCAAATTATTTCCTTTATTCCTTTTCTAAATTTCATAGCTTTCATCAAATTTGTTATACATTATTATCTACATATTTCTATTTAAAGTTAGCCCAAGGAAATCCACATCTTTTCAGCCTACAAACTCTTCCGTTTAAAATAAAGAGAAGAAAATTTAAAAATTTTTTCCAAAACTAAGATAACTCCCACAAAGGAGTTAAATTCTAAATATTATCTATGCTAAGCATTATTAATCCTAAAATATGTGGATCTGGATATCAAAACAGAATTATTTTGTCCATCTGTTAGCAGGACATGACAGAAAGCGTAAGAGAGCTAGTAAGGGTGTTATGTTTAGAATAAAACTGGACATAATTAAGCATGTGTGGTATGATTTGGTAGGTTATTTTTTCGGTCTGAGAATGCTCAAAATTTTTTTCCAAATAACTTAATGGTAATTGAATCTTTATACCATTTCAACTTTTGAAAGGTTTCATAGGAATGCTCTACTTTTGTATATTGGGGTAAACCTGTATAGAAATAAAACGGCCATCAATTAATTTGGAGTTCAAGAAGGCATGTAAAACTTGAAATTTCAAAATTGGTGATGGCAAAGAAAGGAATGAGCAGTACTTTATTTATTAAAGATGGTATTCTTATAAAATACAAAACACGTGCCCAAATGTGTTCCATACGCGTGTCCTAAATATGTGAAAAAAAATAAACTTTACACCTACGTGAAAACTAATGATCTGAAAATGGTTGCTAGTTTATTATAAAACAAAAACTTCTAGTCACTCCACTCCTCTAACAAGAGAACCAGGGGCAAAGAAAATACGCTAACATTCCAAAGAATCATGACTTTAGGTTAGATATGGGGATGAGTGGCTTGAATGAGATGGTTGCTCAGTTTGGGATTAGGCATTGTGAAATCTTTTTCTGGATGTCTCTAGACATAGACTGGGTTATAAACTGTATATCTTGCTGAGAACAAAGGAACAGACATTTCTCAAAATTCTGTCAAGCCTGGAGATCTTTAGAAATGAAAGCCTAATTAAGAGGCTCCCCAGGGACAGGTCAAGGGAGTTCTTTTATTCCTACTGCCCTCATCCCAGTTCCTTGATTCCTCCCTTCATTCAGCCTACTCTGAAACTGAAGAATACACATTGTGCAAGTTTCCAACTTTGCTTCCTCCACTGTAAATTCATTAAACTTGTTAGAATTAAGAATTTTAAATCCCTCGCTCCCTTATTTCAAAGCTGTTTTTTAAGCGTTTTTGAATAGAGCTTAACACTAAAAATTCTTCTAAAACTTGTGTTTTTTTAAATTGGACAAATTTAAATTTTTTGTTAAACTCTGCCTATGGGATTGCAAAGTCCTTCAAATATCTTTTAATAAACCTATCTAATAAATAATACTTCGTCAAATTTCAATTCAGATTTATATCTTCCTTCTAATTTCAAAAATTGTTTTGCATGCAGTTACTTGGGTTAAATTCTTGTTGGGCTCTTAATCACTGTTTCACTTCTTTGAAAGTTTTAGGGTGAACGTCTATTCTGTACCCAGAGGATAGCAAGTTATGCATGTTTTAAAACTTGACATAATTATTTCTCAAATTTAAATTGTCATTCCCATGACAGTGAGGCATGATAAAGCATTTTAGTGTTCTTTTATAGCCTCCTCTTCCTCGCATGAAAAAGTAGTGACGGACTAAGTAGTCGGCGGACTACGACTCCAATCGCCATCCTAAATACTGTATCCAGCTTTGCCCAGGCAGGTGGACAATTACCTGCTCCCAGTCCGCAGCGTAAAGCTATAGCTGCACCTGACTGGTACACGTGCTTGTCAATCACGTAAAAGGGTGGGACTTCAAGACCGCTCTAAGTGAGACTGTTTTTACGTCATTGCGGAGCGACGGTAACAGAAGAGGGAGGGGGTGGGGTCGTGAGAGTACCTCTGTGGTGGTGGTGGGGGCGGCCTGTGAAGGTGTCATGGCTGCTGCAGCTGAGCTTAGTCGCCCGACGATCGGTGACAGGAGCCTGGAGCAGAGCTGCAGCCCCAACCTCTCCCAAGAGGTACTCTGCGAAATCTTTCGCTCCCTGCATACCCTGGCTGGACAAGTGAGTGATGGCCTGTGGGAAGATGGGTATGAGAACCGTCCGGCCCCTCTCCCTTTTTTTTCTCTTTAGCGGAGGCGGAGGCAGCGGTGGTCTGCCTGGGACTCGTCCTGAGTAGCTGAGGCCGGGGAAGGAGCCCGCGCCCAGCCGCCTGCGGTCGGAGTGGGGATGGCCTCACGGACTTAGTTCAAGACTGGTTGCAGACTAGATTTCCTTGCAACTCTCTCCCCAGGAGTGAGTGAGGATAGTGTAAGTGAAAACCTGGCTCCCAGAGAAACAAGCTTGGAGAGAATGAATGCGGAAAAGCTGAGGGGCTTGGGAGGCGCCTGGCCCCTAGGATCCTTTATCCTCCAGTTCATTCATTATAGTAATTGATAGGTTAGTACGGCCTGAGATTTCTGGAAAAGCTCGCTCTCCTCTTCTTTTAGGTAATTTGCTCTTATGAGTCACTTGATTTTATTTCTTGTTTTCTTTTTGGTTGTGTGCATCTCTTACCCTTTCAAACGGGGAGGAAAATAAAAGGAATTAACCTAAAATTAGTTAACTTATAGCAGAAAGTTGGATGAGTTTACTTTTTATTCATGGAAGATACTGTTTACATCAGAACCCTCGTTTAACTAACTAGTTTAACTGGCTGATAAATAGCTTTTGCAGAAATGTCATAATAAAATTGGGTTTAAATAAAAATGCTGTTTACACTCTATTCCAGTCAAGTCACTATTTCGTTTCATGTAAAAATGCAAAGCAAATTTTAAATGAGAAACAACTTGAAAATAAATTCTCCTGCTTTTAAAAAGGAAATTTTTCTCATATCTTACATGGAATATTTTCTAGCTATAAATGTTTGTTGTGGGGCTGGTACTAGTGCATGTAGTAGGCACAGCAGGCATTTGTGTCTAAGATAATGTTAACTTCCTTTATGAAAGTAGAGGTTTTGATTTGTGAAATTTATTTTTTAAAGCCTTTGGTGATGGAGAATCAAATTTTTAAAACGTTATTTCAATATTTTAAAAAATCCTAATATGTTTATCGTGACTTACTCAGACATTCAGTTTGGTGTAATGGAACAATTATTAGTAGAATCTGCTAAAAGTTGTAACTTCTAAACTCAATTGTTTGCCATGGACTTATAAAACAAATTTTGTTAAAATTTGGGGACGTTAATAATTCAGCCTTAAAGCCCAAGACCTGTAAATGGTTTAAAAGTTTGAAAACTTTTTGTAGTGTGGACATTGAAACTTCAAGGTTTATTTATAGTCTCATGTCAGGATGAGGAAATTTATACTCACCTATAATTTACAGAAGTTTTTTTTAGTGGCGAGATTTTTTTTAAATTAATGTTAATAATTTAAACATTCCTTTTGAAATATTTTGCATATTGAATTTTTAAAACATTGAAAAAATTTTAAACATTCAGATGTTCTATAGCTGTAAGTAGAGATATAATTATATTATGTCACTTGTCAAAAATGTTTAAAGTAAATATTTGGTGAATTTACTTGGTATAGTGAAAGGACTATCTATACAAGTGTTAGAAAATAAGATTGTCTTATTAATTAAATGCTAACCGTCTTGATAACATTCTTTGTATTTTGAGATGTATTATTTAAAGATAAAAATGAAAGCCACAGTACTATATTTATAAAATTGCCCCGGAGGAAATCACTATTACCTTTTGCAACAAGTTTAAAGGATTTTTTTAAAATGAATTTTGTAATATGACTAAGTTCATTCTGTATAGTATTATATTATGAGCTCTCCTTAATAGGAAACATAAAATTTAATGTTAAAAAGTATTTTCTACCCGATTTCAAATTTTCTGATTTTAACTTAATTGCTTGCCTCTGGATAGCCCATTTCACCAAGCTGAAGAATTATATTTTTTTAGCTTGGATTCTCATATTAATTTAATAAAGGTTTTACTGAAAATGCGTATTTAAATAGTCCATATTACTGGCAGACTAATACATTTTTGAGTGAGTGGTTTACAATTACAAGTTCTATAGGATAAAAATGCATAGAATTCATATTACTAATAAGGAATTTGTTGAATAAATAGATGGATGTATTATGATCGTTTTAAAGTTAATTTGTTACATTATTATGTGAGTTTCTTAAAAGATCTAGTATCTTGCACTTGAATCCTTACATAATTCTGCTGAATTGAAATGAGAATATGATCCAAACATTGAGATTTATCTTCTGTAAGTTAATACTTTCTCTAGAAAATTTGATGTTTTGCTTTCATTAAGGATTTGCCTGCTTTATCCCAAAACTGTATTCATAGATTTATATAAATGACTATAGATCTCTTTGGGGACTGTAAAAGTATAGTAATAGTTTACTTCCATACATAAAAAATTGTTGTCTAACAAAGGCTTTATAGGCATTAAATAACAAATTAAGATTAATGTGGTAATCTTAAATGTAAAATTAGTTAAATTAATATAACTAATCTTTGCCAGTGCAGCCTACACAAAACTTCCTTTTTCTTTACACTTGTCTAATATGGACTCAGTGTTTCTTCTCTCATGCTCAAAGAGTGATAAATTTTTGTCATACAGTATTCATTCACTATGGTGCCTTTTTTGGGTAACTTTGGCTCTCTTTGGTTCTTTGTACAAATACTCATCTTTTTGTTTTATTATAATCACAACTCAAAAATCCGTATTTGAACTAATGTAACAGTTGTCTTTAGTTTGTAGAAAACATGACTAATATTTAATAAATGATTTCTGAAAAAATAATATAGTCGTTAACATGAGCCTACTATGTAGTCTATCTCCTTATAGTATGCCATAAACATATCTGTAGAAAAGTTTATGGTGGTTCACTTCTTTTCACTTGAAAGGCTAGAGATGAATGCTTTCCCTATAAAATTATCATTGATTTTGATATAAATTTTATATTCAGGTTCTTGGTAGTTTTCTATGTATAGTTTTATTAAAATAGGTCACACAAAGCTAACTTATAAGACATTTTCATATAACGAGCCCTCACACTTTACTAGAAAATGCTATTTTAGCAAAAGATCTCACCATTCCATCCAGTCTCTGGTCATTTATATCACTATTTTGGAAAAGTATTTGTTTTTCAGTTTCAGAGTTCCACAGCTAATTAATAGTTTAATTTTTGTTTGAAGTAGATAGGCATGTTGTCACTTATCCGTAGACATTATTTAAGTGTGAATAATACTGATTTTTAAATTATTTTTAATTGATTATAGTTGAAAACAATAAAAATGATTCAGAAAGCATCAGAGTAATGATCTATTTCAATTATGTATTTATGTACATGCTTAACAAAACGAAGTGTGTATATCACAACTTTTCATAAATGTGCCCGTCCCCCCTGTTTAATGCTCTGAGCTAGAAGTAGTAGGATTCTGAATAGGGCAAGCCTCTCTTGGCCTCCACAAAAGGTTTTTAGATATTGAAATATCAGAAAAGCCTCATCTTTTCATCTTTTGTGGATAGTTTCACCTCTGAGGTGGTCCCACTACACAGACCCAAGAATAGAATTAGAATGTAGATGTCATTCTATTTTTTTTAAATGAAAATTGCAGCTTGGCCTCTTAAAATGGTAACTAAGTAGTAAATGGTAACTATATATCATTAAAAACTTGATCAGTTTGAGCTAAATAGGCATGTTACTCTGTAGAAATCTTTTTTGCGTGTGACGGTCCTATATGTACAGCTTAATTGTGTAATTTTTATGATGTTGCTGGTTTGCCCCTTTGAAGCTTAACCTCAGAGACGATGTGGTGAAAATTACAATCGATTGGAACAAACTCCAGCTGCTTTGCTCTTTAGTGCACTTGAGCAACACATTTTGTATTTACAGGTAAATTCTTGTTAAAAATGTTAACTTGATATTGAGAATAGATATTAATTGTAGTTAAATTATTAGCTGGAATATTTGGTAGTTCTATCTTAACACTGCATTAACAGTATTAATAATAAAAGATTACTTCTTCCTCATTGGATCCAAATCTGTCAATTTGCATAGTGATCAGGACAGTTAAGGGAATATAGCCCAACAGGCCGATGTGGTTATGAAGATTGAATGAATGCAGTTCTAGACTTGCACTGAAAATTCAATACAGTTGCATCTATGGTGGGTTATAATTAAGCAATAAGACACGGCAGGTGTGTGTCATGCTATGATAATGATTCCATGCCTTGGGTGAGTTTGGAGGCTCATGGAGTGCTTTCAGTGGTTCAAGAAGTGGCATTATCCCAGCATGACACATCCTGGAGTGTCTATTGCAATTAAACAGTTTCAGCATAGTTTTTAAAAAGAAAGTAATTTCTGTGACATTAATGTCTTGTCTTAGTGAGTAGCCAGTCGCTATTTTATCCTTTCTTTTTCTTAACAGTTTGAAATAATTCATATTTAATATTAGATGTCAACATTAAATTGTTATTTATAATAGTATTGCCATGGTTTTTTAGTCTACAGTTCAATAACAATAGTAATATGACCTTGCTAGTTTCCAGTTGAACATGTCTGCAATTATAATTGATATGTTTGCAGTTTATCTCTAATCAAAGTATAAAATATAAAGTGTCAAAAAGTAAATGGAAAGGCTATTTGCATTGGTTACTTTACTGCTATTAAGATATTTTCAGAAGAGTATTTGGCATAGCAAAAAATGGAAGCAAAATTGTTGGTATGAAAAAAATAATTGAAATATTGACAAGTATTGGTATGTTTTGAATAATGGAATAGACATTAATTTTCAGCCCTCTGTTCAATGACTTTATGGGAAATTTTAACTCTCTGTTTCATGTTAAAAGTAATAGTTAACCCTAGTTTTAAAGGGCAGAAGCAATGAGCTATAGAACTCAATGGAGGCCTAATTGTGGTGGGGAAATGGGTAGTATAATTTACATTATACAACAGAGTTTTTTCTCCTCTAGTGTAGTGAAAAGCATCTATCTCTTTTCAGCTCTAGATAGGGTTTTTTTTTTTTTTTCCTTGTTCATTTTCTTTTTAAAAATTTGATTTCATGACCTAAGAAGATACCCTGCCATGTCAGGAAAAGCCTGAGTGTTCACTCAGCATAACACCTATGTATTTCATGTCTATGCTCTCTCATTCACTTTGGCCAACTGCAGTTTCAAGTGGAGAATCTCCAGTGATATAGTGATAATGCAGGGCTTTGCTGAGTGAGAGCACTGGCTCTCATGTTAAGGAGGAAAAATACTAAGCCTCAGTGTTCTGAGGAGGCATTTGAATGACATGTTAATTAAGTGGCATTGGTGCCAGAGGCTAAGACTTTGATTTGGCACAAAATAAAAGATGAGTGACAATGATTCCCTCAAGGAAAATTTTAAATTTCCTCAGGTTTTCTTTTTCTCTTTTTTTAGAAACACATTTTAACAAATGATAATGGTCACAGTAGCAAAGAAGAGCAAACACATGTGGTCAGATCTGTGTATCCTGATATGCCAACTTTTTATATTTAGCTAATTGATGTTAAATATTGCATTTACTTAGCAGAAATTTATATAAATATGTTAAATGTATAATCAATTTTGAGCAGTTTGAACCCCAGCAGATTTGAAATTGTGTTCTTCTCAGCCTTTTTTAGCAAAACTTCAGCCTCTGATTAAAGAGGAGAATACAACTATTGTCGAAGAGATAGGAAAAACAGAAACAGGGAACAAGAATGAAGTAAATGCCAAATTTTCCATTGGCGACCTACAAGAGGAAGAAAAGCACGAAGATTGTGATTTAGGAGATGTGAAAAAGACACAGATCCATTTTGATCCAGAAGTAGTTCAAATAAAGGCTGGAAAAGCAGAAGTAAGAAGTTTTTTTAGAGGGTGGGGAATATTATTTTAAAAATAATATGTTTAAATTGTTTAAACATGCATACTTATTGTTTATAGATTGACAGACGAATATCTGCATTTATTGAAAGAAAGCAAGCCGAAATCAATGAAAACAACGTCAGAGAATTTTGCAATGTTATTGATTGTAATCAAGGTAACTACCTAGAAGTTAATTTTTATAGGATTTTAAGAACAGTTTTTACAGTTGCTCAGGTCTTTCATTTGTTTTTAAAAATTAATAACATTAAGAACACAGTTTAATTTATTTCATAGGTTTATTTAGAAACTAAGGTAGCAGAATGTCCCCCTGTTTAATAATAGACTATATTGCAAAAATGATTTTCATTTTGATTACACAAAAATCAGATAAATGCTAACAAAAAAGGCTAATGTTTACGACAAGTGAAAAGATTGTTTTAAAGTTCCTTTAGGAAATGAAGTGTGGGTGGCAGGGTTGCTCAGTCTCACTAGTGAGAAAGAACTAAGCTATATAAATTTTATGCCTGTAAATATGCTTATGAAATTATGGTGTTAATGCATAAAGCAAACTTAGTAAAGTTAACACTCCTCAAGAGGGAGCAGTTTTCTCACTACTCGTGAGTTGTTTGAAATATTTTGTCACGATAAAACCAATTTGTAATGAAGACTGTGGTCATTATGCTTTTTTATCTCTCATAGTGCATACATTTGCTGTTTTCCCTCAGATTCTTCTTTTCCTCCTCATATGATGCTATAGTATATTTACAGATCTGCAGGTATGCTGCGGAATACAAAATATTGCAAAGCACTGGCATAGCTCACTCAGGCATCATAGTAATAATCAGAACAAGTAGTCTTATAAAAATTATGGAGAAGAGTTCCTAATTAGAATGAACATTTTTCTTGTTTCCTCCAATATCATGGCTAATTATTATGAATATAGAATTGTCAGATGAACCTATAATTGACTCTAATCTCATTGGTACACTGAAATAATACAGGCTCAAGTTGGGTCCTAAATTCATCCTTTTTTACTAGTAACTTTACATATGCATATCTCTAGATTTGGTATATTTTCCTTTTAGCTCCTCAAAACAGGTGCAAAAGTGGCAAAATCTCAGGTACTACAATCCAACTGCAAGCAACCCATGAGAAAGGGTTTGTTGAGGGAGCAAGCACATGTGTCACTAATGTTATTCCTCTGTTCTCCCTGCTAACTCTATTATTATAAACCAACAGGGGATAGAAATTGACAAGAATTGAAATGCTCAGCAGGATTCCTTGGCCCATTCAATTCCTTGGCGACACAAAACAGTGCTAGCAAGAATTGCTATGGAGAGTGACTAGCACTCATACATTCACTATCTCCACACCATACTGAATTTCTCACTGATGGGTCAGTTAATCTATGTATTTGAAATATAGCTCCAATATGGATGATAGCTTCCTTTTTCTAACCCTTAACCCCATGAAATGATAGAAGGAGAATGGAGAGTGATGGCCCTTTAAACATATTTTGAGGTGTCTCAAAACAAGAAATAAAAATGACTGTTTAATGTCTATATGTAAAAGATAGGTGAATTTGGCATTTTATTCACACAGTTTGATTTATCAGCAGAACTATTAAGAAAACAGACTGAAAAAATATAAATATATTATTGTAATGTGTTAATGTTTCTTTTAATATTTCTCAATTTGATTTAAACATAGTTAAAATCAAATTGAGAAATATTAAAAAATCAAATTCCATAGAGAAAAAGAGAATTTCCTTTCAGTATCTCTTTACCATCCATTTTTTATTATAAAATAAGAGGAATTTTTCAGCAAATTTACTGCAATGCATGGTTATACTTAATGTCATTTAAAATATTAATTTATAATATTCAAAATGTTTATTATGTTAACATCTTTGCAATATTTCCCCTTGGTTTTTAATTTGTTGGTATCTAATTTAAAAGAAACTATACTTTTTAGCTTAGAAAAAAGTGAGAACAAATTTTCACAAGGGTATCTTTTCTAAAACTGCATTTTTTGAAAGGGGCAGTCTGGAAAGGTATAGATGGCTTTCGTGATTAGGGATATTTTTAAATGAGCGTTGAAAATCTAGGTAAAGTGGAAAAGTATGTGTTATACCTGAGGTTTCAAGGTCTTTTTTATGTAGACTTCTGAAATAAAATATGTTAAATGTGTAATTAATCCTTTTATTAGATGTTCACTAATTTGGTCAGTAAGTAAATGCTGTATTTTTAAAAAAGGTATGTCAGTAAAAATAAAGAGTTCTATTTATTTCTATGATGAAATAAAGTGAATATGTCTCTTTGGCTTAGAATTAAAATATTCTCTATACTGTATAAGTTTTTTTTCTCCAAAGGCTCAGGTTTTTAGGGATATTGGTATTTATTAAAAATTATATTAAATTATGCTACTGAATGTAAAGGACTTTTCTACATATAAACCTGAAAATCAGTTAAGATTAGTTAGATATTATACATTTTAGAGGGTAAAGGTCACTAAATTTTATCCTGTAAGTGATGGTAATTTACTGTTACTTAAAATTATATTCTCTTATGAGTAATACGTTAATGAATATGAATTATTGGAAGTTTATCAAAATCTCATACATTTGAAGTTAAGAATATACTTAAACTCATCTAAATTCTCCTTAGAAAATAGTTGTGCAAGAACTGATGCCGTTTTCACCCCTTACCCCGGATTTAAAAGTCATGTAAAAGGTAAGTATCCACTGCATAATATCTTTATTAGAGACAAAAGTTTATTCTAGATTATAAGCAAAATGGAATAGAAACCACTTTTCTATCTAAATTTTGTTTATTTTAAAACAAAACAAAATATCTTGCCTTTCTTTATACTTGGGTTTGTGGCTAGATGGTCTTTATAAAAACTACATAAAGTACTGTTAAGAAGAAAGAATTTCTGGTTTTTGAAGTGTAAGTTTAATAGTCTCAAAAGTTTCTTAACTTAGTTTCTAGAGTTGTGAATACATATGGACCACAGACTAGAGCTGAAGGAATTCAAGGTTCAGGTCACAAACCTAATAGCATGCTCCGAGATTGTGGTAATCAGGCTGTAGAAGAACGACTACAAAATATTGAAGCTCACTTGCGATTGCAGACAGGTAAGGAAAGTACTGAGCAGTGCCCCATAATGTACCTTTGCAAGTGGTTAAAGAAATTCCAATTCATTTAGTCACCAGCCTTTCATTGAGCACCTGTCCTCAATGAAAGGACAAAACATTGTTCTGGTTGGTACAAAAATGAAAAAACATAGCCTCTGCTCTCAAGTAATTTACAATCATATGTTTATGCTCTTCTTCCTCTTACACTTCTCACCAATTTGATGAGAGTTAGGAGACTGGGAACAGGTTCCAAATAGATCATGACACTCAGTTTATTAGTCATTGCTGAAAACGAATGTAGACTTTTTCCTGCCATCAGTTTCATAACTTAACTATGACCATCTCTCATTCTTATCACCCACTGTGCTAGGTACAAAGTATTGATAATTGTGATCCTAGTTCTCAGAGTAAGCATATATATAAATAAATGCTATAGGGGACCATTTATTAAATAATACTAAGTGTCAGTCACTGAGAGTATTATGCATATGTCAACTCAGTATTTAACAGTGCCCTTATGAGGTATTGGTGCTATTATCATTGTCAGATAAAGAAACAAGTTCAGAGAGCTCTAGCAACATGCCCTAGGTAGTAAGCAACAACCAGAAATCAAACCTAGATCTTAACTGGCTGCAAAGCCTGAGTCACCCTCCCTGTTTAGTCACCAGATCCTATTGATTCTGTCTTCAAAATATATCTCAAATCTACCCACTTCTGTTTACCTCCACAGCTTTACTCCTGTTGAAGTCACTATGTTCTCTGCCTTAGACGGCTGGAAGGATGTTAACTGGTTGCTTTGCCATTAGACTTCCTCCTTGAGAACAGTTCTCTACCCTGCGGCCAAATTGCTTTTTCTAAAGCTCAGATCTGATCTTGCTACTCTCCAGCTAAAAATTCTTTAATGATTTTCTGTTGCCCTTATATGCATATGAAATTTAGTACTTATTCATTCCGCAAATAGGTATTAAGTTTCCGTTATAAGCCAGGTACTGTTCTAGACATTGAGAATACGTGTGAACAAAAATTCTACTACATAAATCGTGCGACACTAGGAGACAAGGGCTATGGATAAAAGCAGCTTGACCAAGAGAAAGGAAAGGAGGTTGGAATGGGAGGGGATTGTAATTTTAAATAGTATGATCTACAGCTATAGTTTCAGCCACATCTCAAGTTTCCCCCTGATTTTACTGTCTTAGGGCCTTTACCCAGGCTTTTTCTTCTGCCTATGCTTTTCCCTCCTGATCTCATACTGGTGTGGGTTCCCTTTTATTATGTACTCATACACTCGGTACTCCCTGCCCTCCTTTATATTTGTTTAATATTTGTCTCCCCTGCTAGATAGTAAGGTCTATGAAAGCAAACTCATGTTCATTACTATGTACCTCGTGCAGTACCTGGCACAACATAGGCATTTAAGTGTTTATTGAAGGAATGATTGCTCATTTTACCTTTTCAGATATGTGCAAAGTACAGTGGGGACACAAAGTTCGTGTTCAGCTCTCAGGAGAGGTCGAGAGATGGTATCCCTAGTAAAGGTCCATTTGAGCCTTCTAAGGGTTACTAATTATTAAGCAAGTAGGAGCAAAGCATTCCAAAAAGGAAGAGCATCTGCAAAAAGCGTAAATATGGTTCAGGGAATTTCTGAGTCCAGTCTGGCTGGAGTATTTGCTAGATGGAGATGGAAGATAAGAGAATGAGTAAATCTTCCAGGGTAATAAGAGATTAGCATTTAAAATTAATACCCTCCCCCCAAATTAGGTGAATTTAAAATACAACTGTATAGAAGGATTGACTAGTTTATTAAGTCCGATAGTATCAAGTAGTTAATTTTGAAAAATATCTGTTGAATGCCTACAGTATGCCAACATTATTTTAGACATGAGGGATACTAAGACGTAGCCATAGTCCCTGGCTTCAAGTACTTTATAATCTGTTTGGGAGAAAGACGGATTAATAGTCAAGTGGAATGTTAAAGGGATTGTAAAGGAAGGGTATGGTGGGGGCACAAGGAGCCTCCACATTCAGAAGTTCAGGCACTGCTTTGTTGACCCAGTGAAATTTGAAATGCTCTTGAAAGATACATGGATAAGGCAGAGGACATTCTAAGTAAAGGGAGCAGCAAGAGCACAGTCAGATGAATGTTATTCATTTTACCTTATTCAAGAGCAAGAACAACCAAGATCCTAAAATAAAAAACATTCTTAAATATTTCTAGAATTTTTATATTTAAAAAGTTAATATTTTTGATATGAAAATTTGCCTATATTCTTTAACTGTATAAATGATTGTCTAATCCTGTATTCATTAAGACAGTAAATATAGAGTATTGTGTAGTATCTGAATTGATGCTTCCTAGGTTTGTGCAGTACACAAGCCACACAGCCATATCCTATGAACAAAACATAAAGTTATGCCCTCTTTGGAGCTTACAGTAGAGAAATGGGCAATAAATATACAGACTGTTGGGTGGTAGTAATGGTTTGGAGAAAAATAAGGGAAAGGATAGGGGGTACCAGGGAGGAGGAGGGGGTGGCTCTGGTATTTTTTAAAGGGTGGTCAGAGAATGTCTTACAGGTAAGGTAACTTGAGCCAAGACCTGAAGTTGGTGAGAGCAAGCCTTGTGAATAAGGAGGTAAAGGGAATCGCAAGTGCTAAAATTGTGAGAGTACTTGGCCTAGTTGAGTAACAGAAAAAAGGAATCAAGTGGCTGGAATGATACGAGTATGGGAAGAATGTGCAAATTATGTACGACCTCGTAGTCTATGGTAAAGGCTTTGGGTTTGAATCTGAGTGAGATGCGAAGGTATTGGAAAGTTTTGAGCAGAGAAGTGATGCTATATGATGTACATTTTTAAAGGATCACTGGCTGCTCTGTTGAGAAATAGACTCCATGGGAGCGAGGCAGAAACAAGGTTTGGTAGTTGTGATAATCCAGGGAGAGATGGTGGTGGTCTGGACCAGAATGAGTTGCACTGGAAATGCTGAGAAATGAAAGGATTTGGAATATAATCATAACCTTGAAATTTGAGTAACCTTAATTTGCCATCCCCTAACCCTAGAAAGTTGAGTTAAGAAATATGGTAAAGCTCCTCTTTAATATTCTTCTAGGTTAAAGGAGAAAATATAGATTGAAGAAAATGATATGACATATTGCGACCACTGAATCAAATTGTCAGTTGTAACTGCATTTTTCTCTTCCCACGTAACTATCAAAGTCTATCAGAAATACAAATTGTTCTATACAGGAGCTATTCAGTATCTTATAAAATGAATTTAACTTAAAACTCCTATAAGAAGCATAAATGGGTCTCGGAGAGAGATGTAGAATAAAGATCCCATAGCGTACAATATGAAAATATGAGCTAAGGATTATCATTCTAATGTACTCATGTTCATTTATTTTCTTAAGTTTAAATATTTCCCATTCCTTTGCATTGTATTTTAAGAATAAGAATTGTAAGAATTATGCAATAGTAGCTCAGAATATTTTTTAATGTATTTAGGTGGTCCAGTGCCAAGAGACATTTATCAGAGAATTAAAAAACTTGAGGATAAAATCCTTGAATTGGAAGGCATCTCTCCTGAGTATTTTCAATCTATAGTAAGTATAAATATCTTTTAAAAATAAATAAATGTTATTTTATTTTAGGATTCTTTGTATAACAGTTTACTCATCAATCTACTATATGTGAAACACTTATTTCAAAGATAAATGAACATATGTAGGGAGTTACTTCTTTAAAATTGTGATTCTGAATATTGTATTATAGACTCATAACTTTTTTGAAGGAGATACCTTGTATATTTCCCAGATACTCAATCTTAAGCCATGGCTTAGTAAATCAGCCTGGATACTCTGAACTTGCTGTCTTATAAAATAAAGGCTTCTTTTGGGACCTTGCTCTGTCAGTTATCCCTCTGTCTCTTTAATCTCTCCCTCCTCACAGACTCCTTCCCTCGGCTTGTGCACATTTACATTTCTCCCCTA
>NW_006436664.1:4770462-4783323 GCF_000325575.1 Pteropus alecto
TTACCTTACCCACCAGACTTTTTGAAAGACTAGTTATGTATTTGTCTGATTCCTCAACTCTAGCATTTATTTATTCACTCATTCATTCATTCTTTTTTCCCAAGATCAGTAAGAAACAAGTGTTGTGCTGATAAGTACCTTCTTTGTCACATCAGCATGTTTCAGACAAGTGATCCTGAGCTGACTGTTATTTTCTCTTGGTCTTCTGGGGTGATTATTCATAACACCTGCCTTTTCTGTGTTCTGGTTTTTTGTTTTGTTTTGCTTTAAAGCAGTGCCATATTAGAAAAAACTATTAATTTTAATTTTTAATTTTTAAAACTACTAATTTTTAATTTTACTAAATTTTTAGTGAAATTTTTTTTATAAAACTCCTGTTTCTGAAAAAATATATAAAATAGCTCATATTAGCATGGATCGTTATAAGTCACTGGTGAAAATATATTTAAAATTATATTTAGATGTAGCAGCAATCTTTCTAGTCTTAAATTGGGTATCAGAGTGAGCTCAGAAAAGTTATTTCCAGATGAAGAAGCAGGTCACATAACAGAAGTAAGCACTAAATCCTAACGATCAAAAATTTAGAGAAAGAGTTTTAGAGATTTACTTCCCTCAAATGTAAAATGGAGTTTATTAAAGTACTAAAGGCTAAAGCAGTACCAATCAAGCACTTAGCATCCTACATGGCACATCATAAAAATCTCAGTAAATATTAGTAGCAATTTTGTTTCAGAAACCATCTACGAAGTAGCTGTATAAATTTAGATAAGTCACACAATTTTTCTAGCTTTCACTTATCTAACTTGAGAAGATTTGTTGTTTGTACTACATAATTACAAAGGTCCTTCTAATTTTAGGGTTATTCTTTGAGTATATAGATTTATGAAATTTTTCCTACAACAATCTACCATAAGTTTTTCTCATTCAAGCTGCCTTCGTTAAGTAATCACTAGGCAGGTTATTTTTCTAGTTTAGTTTCATATCTCGTTAATATAATTCTTGTTAACAATAGAACTGATCTTACAAGAAACTATCATAGTATTAGATGCCTCCAGTGAGACCTTGACCCATCATTTATCTCTTCTATCTGATTCTGATTTATAAACCTTAACATATACCTGTTACTAAACTTGGTTAACAAAAGAACAAGTCCTTCAAGTCATAATCTTGTTTGGGGGGATCTTTTGTACTCAGGATAGAAAGTGTTTTTAGGGTATTTAGTTAGAGAGGTAGATATTTAAAAGTAGTCAGATTATAGAGGACTTGAAATGTTATACCCAGAAGTTTAATGTATCTAAAGTTTAAATACTATTCAAAACATTTGAGCAAGGAAGTGACTTGTGCAAGTGACATTTAGAAGATTTATCTAAAACTGTCCTGGGAGATGATTTAAAAGGGGGAGACCAAAAATGAAACAGTATTATACTAGCTTAGATGTGAAGTGAGATCCTGAGCTAAGGACATTAGAGTAAGAATAGAAAAGATAAAGGCAAGAAACAGTTGGAAAAAATGTTGACAAATACTCATAATTGATTGTATGCGGAGAGATATAGAGCAAGAGTCATTGATAAAAATGTCATTGATAAAAATAAGAAAATCTAGACGGGAAATATTTTGGGGGGAAATGTGAACTTGAAGTCATAGTATGTTATACAGATAGAAATATCATGTAAGCCTCTCAAAACGTAGCACTTACACTTGAGACAATTGGGAGAATATACAGGTGATAGTTAAAACATAGAATGGGTAAGAACACTGAGACTGTCAGAGGCCTGAGACCTGAAACTCCATGACTACCTAACTTCAGGGGCAGAAGCATTATAAATGTAAACAGAAGATTAGACTGGATGTGTTAGGTTGCCATACCTGTGATAAAACTAGTGCTTTTAAAAAATATTCCCAAATCTATTAAACAATGTATATTTGATTAGAAGGATCACTTCTGCATTAGTAATGGAAATGACATATCCAAATTAATAGTGAGCTGCAGGGAAGCACAAAACATTGAAAAGGTTTAAACATTCAGATTGACTCTGTCCTCAAGACCTATGAATATATATGGCACAGGCCCAAAGGGAGAGATTTCACACTCACCCTCCGTAATAGAGTGAACGTGCCATCCTTAAGAGCACCACTTCTCGCTTGGAATAGAACCGGCTTTAGGATTGGCTTTGCACGTGAGAGGAGGTGAACGCACCCCTGCAAAGGACATAACACATTATTCATCACTCTCACCATCCTCACGATGGGAATATACACATGGCAATTGCATAATTTTACATATCTCTCAAAAGGATACAGAAAAGATGACATATGTAGCACAAGTCTTCTAGCTTCTAAAGTTAGAGAGTAAGGGAAAGTTGAACTCATTACATTTCTTAAGGATTGAATTTTTGTTAGAAATTGAAGTTATAAACTCTGAAAAGATTTTTATTGAAATGTGTTTAATCCAGATTCACATGTGGATGAATTCTAAACGCGAGAAGTCTCTTACAGTTGATAGAAATTGATTGTCATGGGTTACATTGAAGCACAGCACTTGAAAAGGCAAACATTAACAGAAGAAAAGATATGAGTTATATTTTGTTTATAGAACAAAACTAGATTATGTAAAGTTCCTTTCATTTATGAAACACATAAAACCAAAAGAAGTTACGTATATAAAGCAGAAATTATGACAAAGATTAGTATTTGTTGCAACTTCTAATGTAATTCTAAAGATCTTTACCTTTCATTTTCAGCATGGAAAGATTCGAATGTGGTAATGTTTTTAAAATTTTAAGGGCAGTGCTTAACAGACAATTTAAAAGATACAATCCTTATGACTATTTCCAAAGACTGACTTACTGATTTTAAATTATGACCCTTGAAAACAGTAAGTATAACATGCTTTACAAGTATATTTCCAGGGCACTTTGTTCATTTTCTAGCACTTATCACTTATAATGACATGTTTACACATCTATTTTTCACACTATATTTTGAAACTCAAGGCAGGAACTGTCTTGTTCATCTTTGAACACACAGAATGTACTAGGCATTGAATAATGTGCGAATGAATGGATAGGACTTGGCTGGAGGTTAATTATTGGACTTTTAAAGGTTTGTTAACTTTGTTTCAAAGCACTGACTACACAGAATATTAATTCTGATCTATAATAGTAACTCCTGGCTCTAAAGGGAAATATCAGGAGAGGGGAGTGCTGAAAGTTAAGTCAACTTCATGTGCATAGGCCATGCAGGGAGGGCCTAAAGCATGGGGGTGAACAATTGGATCCAGTTGGAAAATTAAATTGCAAACACATTGTGGAGGGCCCTGAAGGTCACAGTAACCAGTTTGTCATTGGAGCATGATTAAAGATTCTTTGGGAAAGAAACCTGTAATATAGGTTCCTTTCTGGTGGCATTATGAAGTTGGAAAAGAGGTTGAAGTTAAGGAAAATAGTATAGGAAACATATAGCATTGTCTGAATGAAGATCTGAATCGGGGCAGTGGGACTAGGAATAAACATTTAAGATACTGTACCTGT
The DNA here is from genome assembly GCF_000325575.1 of Pteropus alecto. NCBI lineage: Eukaryota > Metazoa > Chordata > Mammalia > Chiroptera > Pteropodidae > Pteropus > Pteropus alecto. The sequence continues at coordinate 4,773,993 of NW_006436664.1, forward strand.
AAAATCAGTAGCCTTTTACAACTGATTAGAAGTAAAAAAGGAGTTGGTCATGGAAGAGGCCTCCTTACCACTGAGTTTCCTTAGAGCACAGGTTCTCTGGAAGCATGCGTGTGTGTGTGTGTGTCTGTGTGTCTGTGTTTAATCACCTTTTCATCAGGATGGGCATTATAAATGTAGCTATCAATTACCCGCTGAAGTAAAATAATAGAGAAGAGACCATTTTTAAATTATCTCTATTTAGCTGTTTATTCAATGTGCTGTTCCCTGAAATATTTTCTGTTAGATAACAAAACTTGTTAAAAATTTCCACCTTTTATACTGAGATTTTTTTACAGCTAAAAGAAAAATAAATTTTAAATAAATTTTATTTAAAAATTTATTATTTTTTATTAAAAAATAAATTTTATAATTTAACTATAATTAAAATACATTTTAATTATAACCACAATATATGTGTTTCTAATGGTTCTACTTGTCAAAATATTCTACGCAGATCTAAAATAAGTCCCCCAAAACCACATTTTACTGTTTTTAAGTCATCGAACCACTGATGTTTCTCCTCATTCTGATATTTCTCACTTTAGTTTCATGATACAATAATAATCTGATTGTTCAGTGATATGGAAACTATCAATATTTTATAGATTAAACTGTTAGGAAAACAGAGGGGAGTATATTTTCATCGGGTGCGTAAAAAAGCCACCTCTTGGGAAGGTAAGAGACTGAGCAGTGACCAGATTAAACATTAAGTCTTTTCCTGCTTCTAGGCCCCACCACAGGTATCCAGCTCAGTTTGGCAAAGGAAGGAACAGGTTTATATAAGCAATTTCCCCCCCATACTTAATAATTCCAACACTTAAATGATTTCCCACTTATAACTACTGATAAAGAGGCATACCTTAATATTCTTTGAAACAGCTTTTGACACAAAGGAAAATGAATTTTCACCTCTTCTAAATTTCATTGGTCAGAAGCGTTCATGAGAACATTTCGCTTCCTATGTTGACAGTTTCTTTTTGAAAGCTTATGGTTCTGTCAAACCAAGACCAAACTCTAGAAAGAATTCTTTAGGTCAAGGATTAAAAGGTTCAACATAGTGTCAGTGAGAATGTTGTCAGCTTCACATAACAGAAATTTAAACTCAAACTGGATTAAACAATATGGAAATTATCTCATAAAAACAGGAAGTTCAATTGTAGTGCAGTTATCAAAGAATTGGGCTCTTTCTCTCTCAGCTCTACTTGGTAGTGGCTTTTTCCTCAGGCAGATGGCAAGATGACATATAGCACTTTCAGGTGTCCTGTCCAGATAGAGCAGTGACCAGAGGAACTACCTCCTTTGAGGGTTTTCCTTTAGAAGTGACGAAGTTTTTTCAGAAGCTCTCCCCCTAATTCTTAGTACACATCTCCTTACTCATTGGCCAGAATTAGGTCCATGCCCATTCCAGTCACTGACAAGACCATGGGCTGGGATCTGCATTCCCCTGAGCCACATAAAGGAGCAGCAGATAGGTGCTTGCACAACCACAGTGTCCATTACAGTCAGTCAAGGGTGTGTAGTTGTGTGTTTTCACTCCCTGGCCTGGTATCCAAATTCTGTTTTTCTGTCTATTGCTGCCTCATTTGTTCAATATCTTGGGATGGAAAAATATTCAAAAAGAAACTAAGAAAAGCCCCAGAGCACCTCTTTCCACAAACACTCAGCCTCATTAGAAGCTGAGAATTAATGGGAACGTGTGTATAGCCAAGGACAAACATTGCTGTGATGTTACTGCTATACACTTTTAATATCATCTTTGGAGGGTAACTTCCAAAATATAAGAGGGCAGATAGTGCTTGGTAAGTTTGTGGGCTTTGTTTCTGCCAGAGTTGTTCATATTTTGTTCAATATCAAGGAAAATTGTTTAGATTTTCTAAGCATTTGATTACTTAATATTTTTTTACTTTTAATGTAGAACTTTTCTGGAAAAAGAAGAAAAATTCAACCACCTCAAGTAAGTTGCTGCATTTTCATTTTAGCTTCTGAAGTAGTTTGATTAGTTTTATACCTTTCTTAATAAAAGTTTCTACTGTGGTTTGTTTTAGTTCATACCGTAATTTAAGACTAAAAAAAAAGTAGCATAAATTAATGTACTTGATTTAGAGAAATAATTTTATATTAAGGGCATGGAAAGACTCAGATGGGCCTGAAAAATATAAAAGTCTGTATTCAGCTGTTAATGGTGGAAGGCTGTATCAGTTAGAAAATGCTGAAAAATAATAAATGCTTTAGTTTAAATCTTACCCTCCCCCCACCCCCTTTTTTGCAGACACCGCTAACTAGCAGCATCTAAATCGAAAAAGAATGTTTGGCAGAGGCTGACTTCAGCCCACTCCTGTCCACAGTCCTACTACAGTAATTAGTTGAATCATAATTAGTAAGGTTTGCTAGCCTTCAATAGTGGCAATATAAACTTAAAGTTGGAGAAAACTATTTAAAAAGTTTTTTGGTTTATTTTTTAAGAGTAGCATGTTACTTATTTTTTATTGTAAATTTCTGAGAGCATCCACTTTTCCCAGGAAGGGTAGTCGATTGCAGTCGATACATCAAAAGAGAATTTCCAAGTATTTCAAGCACTTAAGCCAATCTTAAAGTTTAATTTTTTTACTATTGATTATGAAAATAGTTAGTTTTTGAAAATTTTTTACAATCCTTTCAAAGTATAAAAGGTCCAGGAGAGCTTAGTCATAAGGAAAGAAAAAGAAATATTTAAGCTTGGTTATTTTATACCTTTAAATTTATGATGTGGTCAACATATATAGTTCGATTTTAAAATTTCATGAGATTAAAAGACATTGACCATGCTTTTGGATATTTTAAATATTTATAGTTCATTTAGCACTTTATCTGCATTAAGATACTTCTGAGTCTTATTCAGCAATTTGTGTTCTCATTGTTTACAGCAGAACTATTCACTGGCTGAACTTGATGAGAAAATTAGTGCTCTCAAACAAGCCCTGCTCCGAAAATCAAAAGAAGCAGAATCCATGGCAACTCACCACCTCCCATGAAAAATTCCTCTCATCCTTGTCATTTTACTTTTTTATGTACATGTGTGTAGGTTACACTGAAATTAATTAAATGGATACATATTTATCAATGTAGCCTTCCCTCTGAAGTTATATATTCCAGTGAATTTTCAAATAGTGAATGCATCGAAAATAGCATTGTCAGAATTTATTTCCTTCTGTTTTAAAGGAGGTCTTTTAGAAAGTAAAAATCTTAATTTGAAAGTACATCTTTGTGTATACCACAGAAAGATTGTTTTAAATGGTGATATTTTAAATGATTTTATATTTGTAACTGATGTTAACCAGTTTATTAGTTTAAATCTGTACGCTAAATAATAGGCATTCAACAAAAATTTATTGACATAAATGAATTTTAAGAGAATGCATACTTTTTTCCAAATGTCAATTTCAATGTAAATAAACAATAGATACCACCTTTATTCCCTTATCGACTGTGTGACTGTAAGCAAGTTATTTATTAATCTTTGTGCCTTTTTTATTTGTGAAATGGGAATGATAATAATAGAACCAACAATCGTCATGAAGAATAGGTGAAATCTTGCATGTACAACTTTTGAAACTGGCCCAAGGGAAGTTCTCAGTAAGTGTTAGCTATTACTGTAGAAAACCAAGTCTGTCATTGGAAATAAAAGATGTTGCAAATAAATTATAGTCCCTCCACCTTGAGAGCCTCACCTTTTTATAGAGCCCAGTTCTGTTAGGCAGTACATATATTTCCATAGCTGCAAATCAACATTTAAGGCATTAAGCCATCAAGGAACAGATGTTTAGGTCAAGAATTTTGTTTGGTTGCAAGAATCAGAAGTTGCCTACAGTAGTTTGTGAAAGAGGAGTTGTTAAAAAGAATCAGAAATCTGAATTTAATTGCAGGAAGTACAACTAGACATTGTGATATCAGAAAATCATTAGCAGTTCATCTCTGTCTCTAGCTGCCTCTGGCTTTGTTTCTCCCTATGTCTAGTTCTATCTCTCTTTTCTACTCCCTCTTCCACATTCTTTTACACATAATCACCTATGCATCGGCTTTATTCTCTCTCTGAACTGGTTTCTCTGAAGGCCTCTTCATTTCTTCTTCCCCGCATGGGGTGACATGGTAGCCCTGTCTCCATATCCCTGCTTTGTTCATGCCTTGGAGCTGCGATGGTGCAAACTCTGAACCCAGCTCTGTAGAACCTCACAACTCCATTGACCGCTGCTGCTTATCTGTCTTTGTACCTTAGGTCAAGTTCTCCAGAGACAGTCTCATTCAATGTGATCAGGGGTCTCAATCAGTTGTGGCCAGGATAACAAGGCAGGAACCTCTTCATAGGACTATGCGGTATATGTACAACCTTGCACAACCATTTACAGAAGCTTCGAAAATGGAGTCACCTGCTAAATAAGGGCTTCGGAGCCATTAACAAGCCGTGGATGTGGATGAGGTCGATTGCACTAACAATGGATGTGGATGAGGTCGATTGCACTAACATCACTATTTCTTCTTTATAGAGAAAAACTCGTCTTTGAGGATAGTCTTGCTTAACGTGCTCCAGTATTATAGGTACAGCTACAAATGCCTGCCACTCAGTCTCCATCTGGTCCTTGTATCACCTTCCTACCAGAATGACCCATTCTGGGTTTATTGGCACATTATACTACCATCACACTAGCAATGCAATAAAAAAAACTCTCAGCAAGCACAGATGATCACTTAGATAAGTTCACTCAAAAGTGGGCAAGAAACCTAGAAAACAGGATTATATACAGGTCACAAGTCTGCCCCTTAATGAATGCTGTAAGTCTGTTTCTTAACTCCCTTGGCAGTAGACATGTCTTAAGTCATGTGTGACAGTCCTGGGATCTGGCCATGAGAAGGATTTCCTTTCTCCATTGTGTTTCAGGCCTGCTCTTCTAAGGGACATTAGAGAGTCCTCTCTCCAGTGACTATTGTCTGCTGCCAGCATCCTTTTCTACTTGAGTCAGAGCATCCAGAAGAGGCCAGTTCTCCATACCATGTTGGATGAATTGGTACAGGTACTTGTTCAAGAATGAGGTTCTTCTGGTGATAACTACCCCAGAATTTTCATGGGCTTTCAATCATTGTTTTTTAGTACACCATTGACTAAAAGGCGTGCCGGGAATTTTTGTGGAGGTAAGCTTGCTCCCTTAATCACCAGGCTATCTAATGACCATTCCTTTAGGATTTTTGTTTTTCATCTCTTAGACCCATTGTTCTTAATGGCCCTGTCCTCAAGGGAATAAAGAAGGAAAAGTGACTGGAAAGAGGTTTGCAGAACCGGAAGCACTTCCCTGGTCTGCCTCTAAAAATTCCTCCCTCTGCAGGTTACATTCCAGTCTAGGCAAATGTGTTACTAGGGGTTGGGAGTTAGGGAAGGGGATGGGGGAAGTGATAGGCATCAACTTATTTCTCCTGTGGAAAAAGGCTGGGCTTACCACACTATTCTAGCTACTGCTACTAGATACCCTCCTTTCAATTGCTAAGCTCATGAGCTCTGAGCTTTTCCAAATTCATGAACAATATCTGAACGTAATCTTCAACAATCTCAGCAGAAAAGATTTCCCTTCATGAAACATAAATACACAATTTCTTGCTTTTCTCTCTCTGCTTTTTGCCATACAACCTGATTTAGAAAACTTCACTGAATTTTAATTACATCCAACATACTCTTACATTTCAACATCTGACAATTTTTAAATCTGAAATGCTGCTTTTAGGAACATGTGGTTTGGGTCCCAAGAGATTTTAGACAATTATTTAGCTATTTTGCCATCTCTTACCTCCATACTACCAGTTTTCCATAGAATAGGGAATCCTCTCTATCACCCCTGCCTTTACCCACCCCTTAGCCTTGATTCTACAGCTACTTTTACCTTTTCACTCAGAGCCTGTTACAGTCTTATTCCTGGCACTTATTTCTGTTTTAGGGATTTGTTTTTAAGAAACAAACCCAATTCCAACTTTAAAGGTATGGTGTTATAAAGAATGAATAATTCAAATTACAGTAAGTTCAGTTAGATTTTGTCACCCTCTCCCCATCACTGGGCTATGTTGATTCTGCACGTTTGCTTCACTCTGTAGTTTGGCTTCTCTGACGATAACGATGTCTTCTTTTCTTGCTTCTTTGCAATTTAATCTTGCTCTAGACTTTGGACTCTGGGGTGCTGCTAGTTCTTACCTAGCTTTGGCTCCAGTGTCCCCTGTTTGTTTGTTATGATTCAAAATCTGGAAAAAGGAATTTATATTCTCAGTTCGGGTCAACTGTCCACCCCTGGAGCAGTTATCTGTGGCTCGAGTATTAAGATCTCCAAGAACACTCACTCAGCCCTTTATGGAATGAGGGGGACTTTCAACAAAGCATGGACTGGGAACTCTGACCCTGTGATCTAGACTGGTGAACAGCTGGTCTTTATAAAGATTTTAGTTCTCTGAGGAATACTTTTATTTTTTTTTTGTGACTTTAACTGAAAATATATGATGATCCTTTAACCCTAGAGAATGTGGGTCCATTGAACAAAATTTTAGTTTGGGGCTTCTTTTTTGAGCAGTTCTAACTATAAGAATTAATATTTCATGACTTTTAGTCTTTCCTAATATTCTCTAAGGGATAAAGAGAAAATTTACTTTTAAAAATAAAATAATACTCATATCTTTCAATTCCTATATAGGTCTTTTGGAACCTTTTGTAATTCTAAATACAGTATGGGATCTCAGTGATTTAATTTTTCCTACATCTTTTGAAATATTTTGCTATTTCATCATCCCAGGAATTATTTAATCACTAGTCAGTTATTCCCAACTATGCTTAAAAAGACTAAAATAATAAGAAAATGAAATGATATAATAACCTAGAAGAAGAAAATAAAAGTAAAATAAATGATCACAACTACATAATCCTTTAGTTTTCATATAGCGTTGCCCAAGGTATTGCATTAGCTTTCAAGAAGGCATAAAAGTCTGGAGAGAGACCACTTTTAGAGTCTTTCGTTTTAAGTTTTCAGTGAATACAGTTGAGAATTTAGAATTTTTCATTTTAACCATAATGTCAAGTAGAAGAAAATTAACAGAAGGATTTTTACAATTATTAAAGGAATTAAAGGAATCACATGGTGAATGCAGAGAGACAGATGACAGTGCTCTAGATCTTAATGATGTTGATAAAATTGATCATGTAAGCAGAATCTCAGACCATCAGTCTTCACATGCATATTGTAAATGAGTTTTCTCAGACTCACGAATGTATGAATGTAACAATAAATTGCATAGAAAACATAGGTACTAAACTCATAGACCTTGGATTTAGAAAGGATTTTATGAATAGACCTCAAAGGCAAGGGAAATAAAAGCAAAAATAAATGAACTGAACTATATCAAACTAAAAAGCTTCTGCACAGCAAAATAAACCATCAACCAGACAAAGAGGCAACCATCTGAATGGGAAAAGATATTTGCATACAACACCTCTGATAAGGGCCTAAAAACCACAATATATAAAGAACTCATACAATTCAACAATAAAAAAAAATCCAATCAAAAAATGGGCAGAGGACCTGAACAGACACTTCTCCCAAGAAGATATATAAAAGGCCAACAAACATGAAAAGGTGCTCAACTTCAATAGCTATTGGGGAAATACAAATCAAAACCCCAATAAAATACCATCTCACACCTGTTAGAATGGCTATCATCAACAGGACAAGTAATAACAAGTGTTGGAGAGGTTGTGGGGAAAAAGGAATCCTCATACACTGCTTGTGGGATTGTAAATTGGTACAGCCGCTATGGAAAACGGTTTCTCAAAATTGTTTTGGAGGTTCCTCAAAAAATTAAGAATAGAATTACCATATGACTCAGCAATCCCTCTTCTGTGTACTTACCCCAAAATTTAGAAACAATTATCAGCAAAGATATATGCACCCTGATGTTCATAGCAGCATTATTCACCATGACCAAGACATGGAAACAATCGAAGTGTCCTTTGATAGGTGATTAGATAAAGATGTGGTACATATATACAATGGAATATTACTCAGCCATAAGAAAAGGTAAAATACTGCCATTTACAACAACATGGATAGATCTTGAAATGATCATACTAAGAGAAATATGTCAGACGAAAAAAAGTTGAGAACTCTATGGGGTCACTCATGTGGGATATAAAACTGAAAGCAACAGATGAACAAGACAGAGACTCATGGACATGGACAGTGGACTAGTGTTTACCAGAGGGAAGGGTGGAGAGGGGAGGTAGATAAGGGTAAAGGGGGCCAAATATACGGTGACATAAGGAAATTTAACTTTGGGTGGTGAACACACAATGTTATACACATATGATGCATTATTGAATTTTGCACTTGAAACATAATTTTGTTAACCAATGTCACCCTAATAAATCTAATTTTTAATAAATGCAAAAAAAAAAAGAATGAGTAAACCATATATTTCTAAGGACAGCAAGGAAATACAGTATTCTCATCCACTTATTCAACAGGAAGGGCTTCATCATGCAATATTTTATGACGAGAAGCTGGATGATCTAATTTTGTTAAATGGATAGTGTGGCAGTATTCTTTCACTTTTCTGGTGTTTATCCACCAAAATTTACTTGATATAGTTCCTAGGTTGAAAAATTCTGAAAATAGCTATTCATGAAAGGTGATCAAAAGGAAATAAATGATGTAGAAATGAAAAAAATAAATATTAGACTAGCCATTCTAATTTGTGCTTATAAAACCAAAAATTAAAATATTTTCCAATAAGTACCATCCTTCTTCAACAAAACCATGTCATCAAAGTTTTTTAAAGTATTGCATTTTGGTGATGCAAGTGCAAGAACCAGAAGTAATGATAAACGAAAACCTAATAAGAATATATATGAAATCTAGAGTCACTATTTACAAGATGGTAATGTTCCAGGTTCATGCACAATAGGTGAAGAGCAGTTAGTTACATTAAACTGACACTGCCCATTTAAGTATATATAACTTCAAAGTCTAAAAAAGTGTGAAATAAAGATTGTTTACTATGCTTAAATTGTTATAAAGTTTCTAATTAAACTATCCTTTTATACTTCTGTAAATTATTCATAAGATGGCTTAAATACATATTTTTTTAAATTTTAAGATTCATTGGACCCAGACGATAAGCTATGATGACGTTTTTCTCATTCTATTGAGAATTGACATATTTTTATATCTTAAATATAAAGTCACTTTCAAAGGTTTATTTTTCTTAATGGTTCCAAGAAATTTAAAGAGATATA
>NW_006436664.1:4783377-4815125 GCF_000325575.1 Pteropus alecto
CTCTAGGAAATTAGTGAAGAGGAATGAATAAAACAGAGAAAATCCTTGGATTGCAAAATGTCCACATTTCAGCTTTTTAAAAAACAAATATTTAAGGAGCTGGCAAACTGTTTCCTCTGTGTAAAAAGTTGGGATGATTTCAAAAACAACCCATCTTAGTAGGACAGAATGCTTCAAATGTTATTTCTTATGATTTATAGCTCTTGGTAGGTGCAGAACTGTCTGAGAAATTTAATTTATTATGCATACTATTTTCTTGTCTTTAAATGGCCTTGCTAGGATGACCTTTATCTACACTATTATAAATTATTAGGAAATAGGATTTTTTCCGAGTTATCTTAAAATTGAAAGTATGAATATTGTTATAAGTTTAGACTATAAAACAGAAAGGGTTAAGTTAATAATAGATTTTTGCTACTCTAGGATTGTGAAATTAGCACTTTTGAAAAATACATATATGAACTATTTCAAACACACAGAAAAGTACAGACTATATATATCAGACAACCATGTCCCACTGCCCAGCTTTAACAAATGTTAACATTTGCCATAGTTACTTCAAGTTTTTATCTTTAAAGAAATAGGCCAAGTAAAAATATAGCAAAAATCAATCCTCCCAACCCTTCTCCCATGGGAACCACAATCCTGAAGTTGGTATGCATTATTCTCATGCGTTGTTTTAGTATCATTTTGTTCTTAATATGTTATATTATATCATAATTAAAACTTGTTACTTTTCATTGAACATTGTTTTTGAGTTTTAACCATATTGACTTATGTAGATCTATTTTACCTATTTTTAACTGCGATTTAATATTTCAAATATATGAATAAACTAGAGTTTATTTGTTCATTTCCCAAATAAGGGACATCTACATTGTTCCCACTCTTTTTATTTTTTAGGTGGTACCCAGAACTATGTGTGGTAGCTTCTGGAGTGGGTAGCGTTCCAAGCACATAGCTTCCATCCTTGGCAAACAAGCTACCCCAGATAATTACTGAAATGTAATTTTAAAACAAGGATGCAAATTAACGATTGATTGAGTTCAGTTACATCATCACTGAAGACCCAGGTTCTTTCTATCTTTCTACTCTGTCACCTTAGGCTTTCACAGTGGCAAGATGGCTGCCACACTTCCAAGTGTCACATCCAGATAAAACAATGCAGGACAACATAGGAAGTAGTATTTCCTCTCAGGTGCCTTTTTTTTTTTTTTTTTTTTTGAGACATCCTGTTACATCTCATTGGCCAGAACTGCATCACATGTACCTTCTTAAACCAATCACTGGCAAGGGAATTAAATTTCTATGATTGGCTTAGACTACTTTATCTCAATTAAAAATATCGAGCACCCACATGCCAAATGTTCTCTACTTTTATCTGAAAAAACAAATAGAAACAAACTATATAGAGAACAAGCATTGTGCAAAGCTCGGGAGTATATAGACAATGATATAGATGGGAAATTAAAATGTGTTAAATAAATTGATCAACTAATTTGTTCTTAATGTTTTTATTTGACTACACTAGCTATCTGCAATAGGGAGACAAGATCAACATTGGGAGGTGCCTATTCCTCTGTAAAGTCTTCCTGATAATTTCTTGCTCTCAGCAAAACAATTACAAATCTGAAACTTCAAATGGGAAGTATAGAAGTTAGGCATTATTCAATATATTAACTGTCGTTTGTTTCATCAATGAAACATCATTACTGAAAGAACACTCTTTTCTTTCAAGAAATAAAAGTATATTCTTGACTCTGTTCTACATTTTGCCAATAAGCCAAATTTTATGTGTTATGTCAATGATTAGAAGAAATTCTTCTTGGATTAAAAATACTACTGACAACAGAGAAATAATTCCTTAAATTCGTAGAGCACTTTATGTTTTCAAAGTGCTTTCTTATATATTAACCTGAATTATATCTCATTCTTACTCTAGGAAGGCGTAAATAGCTGCATCGCTTTTCCATTTTTGGATTATGGGAACTGAGCCGTGTCTAAGTTAAAAGATCTGACCAATGACTTCATGGTAAGTAGTTAAAGAGTCAGAATTAAAACCAAATTACTTCATTCCAAATCCAATGCTTTGGAGCTATTTAACATTAAAGTTTTATATAACAAAACTATTTGACACTGTAAAATCCTGTTGAAATAAAAGCTAAAAAAAGATCGGAATCTCTCTTGTGAATAAATTAAAATACAATATCTCCTATTAGATCTTAGTTTCTCCAGTCTAGCCCTACATTTTTGGTCCTTGAAATCTTAGGACCTTAGATGTATTAGGTTCAAAATGTTTGTTTTCCAAATGTTCCTACCACCTTCCCCTATTAGGAATTGCTGCATATTCCATATAAACTCAGAATCTTACAAGCCTTGGCCTGGACACTTGTATGCCTTTAAATCCTATTTACATCCTGACTGTGAAATAGCTAAAAGTCAAATTCAAAAGGAATAAGATTACCTAAAATGCGGTCCTCGAAAACAAATTTGAGAAAAATCTCTCTAGAAGAGGCCTGTATAGAACAAAATATTCTTCCAACTTTCCTGAATTTCAGAGGGATAAAAGTGAAGAAAAGTTTTAAATCTGCCACCCCTCATCCTTATCTTTCAAAAGTGAAAGATAGACGATAGGAAACTAAACAAAGCAACAGTTTCGAAGAAAGATATTTTCTAACTAAAACTAGAGAAGGATGGAACTAAAATTTCCTTAAGAGGTTTTTGACAAACTACTTCTCTTGGGGAATGCTGATCTAAATGGGGATTATAGAGAGCGCAAAATTTCAATCTCCTGCCAAGGCCAGACTCCTGTGTAAAGTGGCCCACTCAAAGTCACTGCTTAGATGTCTTGAGTCAAATCAAACTCAGCACTTCTGACACTAAACTGATCTTTTCCTCTGACCTGCTTTAGTCATATCTGCCTCATCTCAGCGGGCAGCAACTCCCTTCCCCAGCCCTCAGATCAAAAAACCACCTTTAATTCTTCTCTTTAACTCCTATTTTTCTTTCATACCCCACATTTAATTTGCCATAAAATTCTGTTGTCTCTTCAAAATATTTTCAAAATCAAGCCATTTCTCTTGGCTTCACGGCTACCCCCACCCCCGATTTGAGCCACCACACACTAACTCCCTGACTACCACAAGCTCCGCCTGGGGTCCCCCACCTCTGCCCTTGCCCTGCAGCAGCCAGAGTGAGCTCTTAAAATTGGAAGCCAGTTCACATCATTCCTCTGCTGAAAACCCTACAACAGATTCTTAGTTCACTCAGGAGAGAAAACAAAATCCTTCCAAAGGCATGCAGGACCCCACATGACCTGTCCTCGAGAATCTCTTTCCCCCTCAACCACAGCCATATTGGCCTCCTTGCTGCCTGGAATGCATCCACTATGCTCCACCTCTCAGCCTCGAACACTCTTCCCCCAGATTATTATCATACAACTCCTTCGTATCTTTGCTCAGATCTCACTCTCAGTGCCATTAGGGGTGCCAGAAAGAAATACAAGGCACCAGTTAAATTTAGATTTCAGGTAAGTAATGAATAGCATTTTAGTGAATACTGCATGGGACACAAGTATGCTAAAAAAAATTATTCAGTGTTTATCTGAAATTCACATCTAACTGGGCGTCCCGTTTTTTTTTTTTTCTTCTTCTCTCTCTCTTTCTAAATCTGGCAACCCTACATGGGTTCTCCCCCGACCCAAGTACATCCTCCTTTCCCTCTTCTCCCAGACTCCAGTTTCCTCTCTCCCACTCTATTTTTTAATTTCCTCACAACACTTAGTTTCTTCTAGCAAACTACGTAATTTACTTAAATATCATTGCCTGTTTGTTGCCTGTCTCCCTCCTCTAAAAAATTGTCTCCATGTGAGCAATCCCAGCACAAAAGTATGACTTATTTTGTAGTTAGAGAATTTTATTTTTCAGTATATTTCTTTTCCATTGTTTTAAAGAGTTGGAAGTTTTTCATGAAAACACTTGGGGAAACAGAGGCACTTCTATCCTTCCACTCTTACTGTTCTTACACATCTAATACATATGCACATATGTTAATACAACTGATTTTCATTCAAAGCTAATTATTTCCTGTAAACTATGGAAAAGAGGTTTGTCTTCCAAAAATACACCAGACACATAACTCACAAAATAGAAAATTCCCATGAGGGGAGAATTATCTTTTAATAATCCAAACACTGTGATTCAGTTTCCCAATTATGACCTTTTTTCGACAGCAGCCAGACACAAATATATATTTAAAATTTAGAAATAAACTTTTTTTCTGCAGCAGCGAGAAGGCCATCTGTGGATTTCTAGAGTTTAACATGAGCTATGGACACATGTAGCCACCTTGTTCTTTGTTTATCAACTCATCTATTTATCCATTCAACATGTTGTCTAGCTGCCGCGCGTGCGTGCGTGCGTGTGTGTGTGTGTGTGTGTGTGTGTGTGTGTGTGTGTGGCGCTCTGTCCGGTGCTGGGGAGGGGAGACGAGGAGAGACGCCCCTGAGAGAAGAAAAGGATTCAGGTCCAAAGGGCCTTGTAAACCAGATTACGTAGCCGGCGGGAGCCAGGAATGGTTCCATCTGATTGGCAAGATAGAAAAATTACACTGGCTGCTAGTATGAATAGATTACTGGGCTTAGTACATTATACTTGATTAAGAAGTTATAATTATAAACAGGGTCTTAACCTTAAACTCTAGATCTCAAGATAAATATTTCCGAAAAGGGCCTTTTTGAAGAAACCACAGAAGATCTGTTTTAAATACCTTATTACGGTCTGTTTAAACGTAGCTTTTAAAATTAGTATCTGTATAGCAAACATCTGCAGTTTTATTCAATTCTGTGAATCTCTACTAATTCTAGCCCTAACCTTAACTTTCTAATTATAACCTTAACTTTAATCCTAACCCTAGTCTTATCCCTAACCTAATGTCTAAACCTAACACCCTAACCCTATCCTAAACCTACACCAGACGCTAAACTCTAACACTAACCCTAATACTAAACATACCTTACCTCAACCTTAAAATGGAGGTAAGGTTTAAAATGGAGGAAAAGGAAGAAAACTAACAATTGTAAATATTCTCACTCAAACCAAAAAAAGATAAAGGCCTTTTCATGTATTATCTCGTTTAATAAGCAGAGAGGTTATTTATTATTATCCCTATTTGCAGATAAGGGATTTGAGATTCAGAAAGGTGAGTCCTGACCTCTGTAAGGGGCAGGGTTGGTTACACTGCCCTCACCAACCTCTCTGAAGCCCATGTTATTGGCTCTACAAAATCCTGCAAATACATTTATAGTATAGCTAAGTTAGGCAGCAGATGGGTAGGAGAAAGATGAAGTAACCTTGAACAACAACAACGACAAAAACAGAATAAAGGGGAAAATTATCAACTAAAGAAAAAGGGAAAAATTAATTGGAAAATGAAATTGTGAGGAATTACCCTTTACATAGGAGCAAAAGACACAAATGAAGAGATATGTAACTTGGAGGTTATCAACTTTGAATTTTGGGGAATACCACAAGTACAATCATAAACATAGTTTCTACTGAATTGCAGAATTCAAGAGATGGCCTCCTTGCAAAGGTATTAATATTAAAGAGAAAATGTTACAGAAAAGAAGTCCACTCATTCACTTATTTAACACAACCTATTTGATCAGCATTCAAATCTGAATGCCAGGTGCCTTTAGTAGATTTGGCTGCCTGGCAAGGTAACATTCCTTGCTACAGGGAACAGTGGATATCCCCTTCTCAAAAGAAACTTTCGTCCAGGTTTTTACCAAAAATTCTAGAGTACAGACTCTGGAGGGAAATCCAGTCACTCTGAAGAATCACTTCCTGCTCTTTCAAAATACAGGTTAGTCCAGGGCCAATTGATGGTCACTCGCATATTGAGATTTGAGGGGCACAGAAGATATCTTCTTCCTGAAACCAACTTCCCTGGTACCTGGTAGAGATCTTAGATTAATATGTGTAGTCGTATCACCTGACACATCTCATTAAATGGCCCATCGGCTACCAAAAACTTTAGGGAATAGAACACAAACCTGACAAGCTTTGACAGGAAGAGTGCGAGTGGAGAATGCTGGCCCAGGTTAACCTGCTTCAAAGAGAAGGCCAGCTATCCAAGAAGCAGGTGAATCTATTTAAGGTCAAGAGAACAGAGCTGTACATCTAACACATCATGGAGGTCTGTGTCTGTGCTCAATGTTTCTTGAGTAATTGTTGAGGTGTTATGAGAAGTAGGGATTAGGGGTCAGCCTCCAAACTTATGTTTATTTAGCAGGTTTTTCACTGCCCGTTTCTGAGCAGGCAAAAAAACTGCTTAGCTGAGCAGTGATGCGAAGTGAAAGTATACATATCCTCTCCATGAGACGTGATATGAGCCAGTGTGAGCTTTTTTTCTCTTCTAAATATGAGTGAATGTTTTTGTGCCTTTCTACTTATAAACAAAGCAGCAAAGAAAAAGGATGGAATAGAAGGAAGAAGAGAGAGGCAAAACCAAATTTAGTAATTCTCTTAGCCCCTGTCTAGCCTCTTTGGGCTTGCAGACAGCAATACTTAGGCAGGCAGGTCAACTACAAATCAGTACGCCTTTGTCTCCAAGGAGGCCTTTGTTGAGGAATATATTTTTGCTGAGAGACTTAAAGTCTAACTGGCATTAGCTAACTGGAAATGGAAGTGGGGGGAGTCTTTGAAAATTCTGATGCAATAAAGCAGCAGCCAGTACACTAGATGAGAACAGGAGGGAAGAGAAACATTCCCGCTGCCAGAGCATTTTGCAGATAATTAAAGCAAAGACTTTGACTCGCAGCAGGATGATTTTAACATACCTGACACAGGGCTCTCTCAATGTCTCTTCCAGTGCAGTTATGCCTATTAGCTTTCAGAATATCCTACATGGGGGAAACACTTTTCTTCAAGCTATTCCATTTTTCAATTACTAAAGAGCTTTGAGTTTAAAAGTTCACCAAAAAACCCGTCATGCTCCCATCTTGGACATACCCCTTGTCTGATGAGTAGTAACGAGATCACTCTTTCAGACACTACGGTCCACATTACTTAAACATCCAGCTGCCCTATTTCACACTTGGAATAGGCTATGCAATAAACCTATTTGATCTTTTCTTTATTGTCTGCCTCTGGCATGTATGCAGGATTTTCTTTTTTGCTATAGGAACAGATTTCTTCTTTGCAGTGTAGGAAGCGATTCACCTCTAGGAGGCTAATTTCTTATAGTTGAGTGCAGGATCTTAATAAATAAACCAAAAAGTGAAGTGCTATTTTGAACAGCCCTCACCCCAGCAGGAAGAATCAGTGAATGAGGAGCCATGGAAGACTGTTCACTACATACCATTTACTCCAAAAATATTATTTGGATCAGCACTGGATATTTTTAAATAAATTATAAGTGATTCTTATTTCTGTATTAATTAAGAACGTACACTACTCCTCAAGTGTTTTAACTCCCCCGGTGCCAAGCTTAAGTCCTCTGGATTAATTCTGATGCATGAAGAGCTTTGAAAACATAACAATGGTAAGCAACAACCCAGAGTGATTAAGAAATCAAGATGTGTGCAGGTGCTAGTTAAAAAAAAAAAAAAGACAGAAAGATGGCAAATGGAAATTAGAAAGATTGCCCAGACATACTGTCAGAACAAGCTAAAAACTTAAGTCTTTGAATATGCTAGATTTATATCACATCTCACTTTAGAAGAAACTGTGGGAGGGAGGAAAATATGAAGAATATGAAAGATGCAGAGCTTTTAGCAGAGAGCCTGGCACAGAGTAAGTACTCATAAAAGCATGAAACAAATGAAAAGTGGGAACACATGATAGAGATGCAAAGAAAATAATTCTTCTGTGGTCATTTTAAGTAGATTTGTACCATAGAAAGAGAGCTAAGGCATCTTTTGTCCAGGCTGGTAATATCTGATAAGTTATCCTAGGTATGTACATTAGACAGGGTTCTCCAGAGAAACAGAGCCAATGGAGTAGATAGATTAGATAGATGAAAGATAGATGATAGACATAGATAGACAGATAGATGATAGATTAGATAGATAGATAGATAGATAGATAGATAGATAGATAGATAGATAGATAGATGATAGATAGATAGATACCAACTCATTATAAGAGTGACTGACATAGTTATGGACACTGAAGTCCAGTGAGCTGCCGTCTGCAAGCTGGAGGCCCAGGAAAGCCAGTGTATAGTTCAAGTCCAAATCCAAAGGCCTTGGAATTAGGAGCACCAAGAGAAGATGGAGGCCCTAGCTCAACAGAGAACGAATTTGCCCTTCCTCCACTTTTTTCTTCTATTCAGGCCCCCAACAAATTGGATGATGCCATCCTACAATGATAAAGGTGATCTTCTTTACCAGTCTACCAATGTAAATGCTAATCTCTTCTGGAAACACCCTCACAGATACACCCAGAAATAATGTTTTACCAGCTATTTGCACCTCCCTTAGCTCAGTCAAGTCAGTGCACAAAATTAACCATCACGTGATAACTATCAAGTTACAAAGTCTCTTTCAGTTCATTCAATCAAGCAATCAAATCATTCTTTCTATGCCAACATAATACTTTCTTTCTGTAATATAAGCCTGCTTCTTCATGCATAAGTTTTTCTCAGTTTGGAGAAACTATAGCCAATGGCTTCTTCCAAAGCCATTCTATTCTGAGAGGATGACCACTGGAATTTTTAGCCCAAATCTTGTAAATTGGAGGCTTCCCTGACAGGGGAGGAAGTGAACAACATGTCCTGATATAGAAGTGCCTCATTTTACCAGAAAGAGAGAACTAGGACCCAAAACCTATCCCTCAGTGCTTCCTGGTAATGATCTCCCCAACAGTCTCAGGGCTAGAAAAGTAATCTCAGTAAATCTTACTTTTATGGGAGAAGAACAACTTCAGAAAAGCTAAATGTTTCAGATTTTGCTTAAGTTTATCCCAAGATGCAAGTTTTCTTCGTCGATAGGTTTTTTGTAGTAGTGAGAAACAATTTAAGACTTTCTTGACAAATGCCAGATAGAATACTTAAACAGTGTTTCCTTCGGCCTCTTTCAAAGTAAGCCCCTGCCCACAGGTTCAGTACTGACTTCTTTAAACTAAATACATACTTACTTTACTCCCAGGATGGTCAATGTTCACTTTTACCTAACCATAACTGGGCGATTGGATTTTTTAGTTTGAGTTATAGAGTGAAATACAAATGGAAGCAATTTTGCAGAACAATCTCTAGGAAGAAACAAACCATCTCAAAACAATTCCCTTTGTAGATCTTCAATTAAATATGCTGTGTCATGGACAAAATACTCATCATAACCGAGAATAGAAAGGTATTGTTTCAAAACTATTATGTACAAATCATCTAATTTTTCCAGGTTAATGAGTGTAATTTACCCATCTTTGGTAACTAAAGGGGTTATATATGATGAACAAAACTTAAGAGTTCATCCATTTCATTTCTGTTGTTGGTTCACCCACATTTGTTTGGCTTTTATGTTCATATAATTGATTTGTATAATTCTGTCCAAAGCAGATGGGCAACTGCTCATGACCACTTGCAGACCATTTAGATTATTATTATACTGATGTTTATTAAAAGACAAATGGAGAGAAGATAAAAGGTGTGATGTTCAACTTAGCATAACAATATTATGAAAACTCTATTTGGTCTCAGCAGTAAAATAGATTTTCTCTACCAATCAGTTTCACAAGTGCAAGTGAATTGCTTTCTGTTTGTGTGGCTGGACTAGCTACCCAAATTAATTATGGCACAGTTTTCTAGTTTCACGATATACTGCAAACTCTCCAAGAGCATAATAAAAGAACAGTAATCTCCAATGCTACTTGATGTTAAATTTCACACTGAAGACTTATGTCTCCTCATACTTTTGAACCAGAGGATAAAAAATTATAATCATCTGTTAAAAACAAGTAAAGAGTTATAGATTTGATAATCCAGAGAGCCATAGTCTACTCAAATAGTTCATACAAGGTACTGATCCTTAAGTTTTTCAATTAATAGATTTTTTTCTACTTTAGTAATATACTATGTTAAACCTCACACTTAATAGTCTTGCTTCGAATTATTAGTACCACTGAATAACACAATGTCTGTACAGAACCTTTCAGTTTTCTTTTCTGGAAATGTACTATACATACCTACATAGTTTTTTCTATGTTTAGATTTGAGATTTATATAGATCTAAATAAGTTTAGGGACCAGTGTCTATTAGGTAAATAGCAGGACACTTTTGTCTTTATGCCACCAGAAGCTAATTAAAGCTATTTCCCTAAAATCTAGATCAGTTAGAAATGCTTTGGAAGGACTGGAAGAGTGTTTTAATTTTTCTCCTCAAGTGTTAATGATCAGTTTCATCTATAATGCAGACCAGATATGTCAAGAAGACACTTAAGATGTGTACAGAAGAAGGCCAGACTTGGAAATGTGTATAACTAACTGATTGAGAGGAAAAGCAAATGATCTCTAATCTTTTGGTAAAGATCACTGTAGTTGAGATCTGTTAGAGATTCACCAATACCTTTTTCCTTTTCTGGGCATAAGGAAAGACCACACTCTCAGACTCCTTCGCAGTTAGATGGGAGTTCCAGCCAGTGGAATGTAGATAGAAGTGATATCAGCCATGGACACAAAGTAAGCCTTTTTCTTCGTCATAACCCCCTGCTCTCTTCTTACCAGATTTTCTTTGAGGTCAGTTCAAATTAATATGGGGAAACTGAGGTCAACTTTAAAAATCAGATAGAAATTTAGATGATTAGACTGAAATTCTCTAAACTAGAACGCTTTAGAATCCTTGAAGAATGAAAATTCTTTAGGCCCATCTAATAAAAGCTATGAGCATCACAATAAGTTCCATTTTTTGAAGACTGTGTGTCTTGGAAACTGAAAGTTCCACTTTTATTACACACATTACTGAGTGTAAACGATTAAGAAACAATAGTATAGAGAGATTTTTAAAAACTCAAGCAGATGTAATGCAATCTTTTTTTTTTTTTTTTTTTTGATGATTGTACAGAGAAGTCAGAATTCCAAGTGTTCTAGGTTCACCAGTCTGAACATTAGTCTTCTTTGAATGGTACAAGTGAGGGAGAAGGTAAGGATGACTTGGCCGAATCTGGAGTAACCCATGACATTCCTTAGGTTGTATTTTCAAATAAACCCTAAAATGCAAGATTTTCTATTGCTTTTTCTTTTTGTGACACTATCCAAACAAAAGCACTTCAGTTATTTTAACTTTCCTATTTATTATTACAGATGAATGGGAACTTATTGTATATACATTAATCCAATTTATTCATATCATAAGATCTACATATATGTCCTTCTCACAAACACCTACCAATAGCCTCTTTCTCTAAGTGAAGGATTATTTAGCTTTACAGAAATATAAACTGTACCATGCTTTGTACATATTAATATTTAAAACCTCAACTTAAAAGGCTACATATTTTACAATGAAAGTTAACACAGTAAACAGCTTACTCTAAGGTGAACTTTAAGTCTTACATTTAAGAATAAAAAATATTTTCTTTTTTCTTCTTTTCTTCTTTTACTCACTTGAGTGTTTGTAAATTCAAATCCTTTGTAATTCTTTTCTTCTTGTATTTAATGTAGCCTGATCTTTTGCTTAGAAAAACCTATTGCCACATTTATCAATTTTCTGAGTTCTTTAAACAATAAGTTCTTTACCATATAAAATGCTAGCACCACAGTATAATGGTAACTCTACAGTGAAATTATATATTTTTTGTAATCCTTCTCCCTTAAGTGAATAATTATTGGTTAAAGAATAGTTTCTTCCTAAAAAGGCTTTTGAATGATACGGTCCATAATGCTACCTGATAACTTCAGAGAGTGAAAGAGCTTGTCACTAGGGCATATAATCCTCTAGGCGAAGAAGAAAATGTTAAGACATAATTAAATACTTACTTTTGGGGGAAATATAGGAAAAGAAACTTTATCTTTTGTCAAACACACTTTTGTTAACCCAGACTTTGCCAGACTTGCAGCATGTCAAAACTGGTCTTTTCCTTAGCCATTTAAGTACCAAGAATGCACACTCATTGTTCACAACTAGTTTCCGCTTGCATGTGACAAAACAGCCAGTCGGAGAGTCAGCCTCGGTCAGTGTCTATTTAGGGCAAAATGTCAAAAAAGAATGTCCTGCATTTGGGGCTCGACAATAATGAACATGGCTAAATCTGAAAATTAACAAAAGAAAGTGAACAGCTTTTTAAATTCTGAAGAACATTAGATTCTGGTGTCTTTTTTGTTCTGATTGTTGTGGCTTAACACTCTGAAAAGACCACCTGTTGGGCAACCATTTTGTGATTGTATTAAATGCAGTGATTGCATAAAAGAACACTTTCCAAAATAACCTGGCATTATTATTCACTTATTTTATAGTAAATCTGCATTCAAAACCTGCATTAAAATATGAGGCTTTTCTAAGTGAAATTTAAAGCTATAAGTTTGACGTAAATGCATACTCAACTGCAAATGCATGATTTTACGGTCAAATGCATTATACTTAAAAATGAGTTCAAGTAAACCTTTGATATGGCAATTAGAGAGTATGTTGAATGAAGTGGTGCAGGGTAGACAGGGAATCTCCGAGGAAATGACACAAACCCATGGCATATAATTATTAGACTGACACAGAGATGCAATGTAGTAGAAGAAAAATGACTGTTGCCTATTAAAAGAATATGATACCCTCAGCAATCCTGAAAGCATGTTTCATTGGAACAATACCTCTGAATTCATGAGTAAAACAGATGTCATGTCCCAAACTCACAGGCTTTGCAATTAATTCACTTATACTAAAAATCCCTCCTATAAAACAGGGGGAAATTAAAATATTATTGTTTAAGTCTGATTGGTGAAAATGAAAGTTCATGCTGTGATGACAAAAAATACAAGGAGAGAATACTAAAACAGAAACAAAAACAAAAAAAAAACAAATAAACAGTTCTTAAGACAAAAAAATAATTTGCCATAGCTATCTTTCTAAGTTTTTTAAATCTGCGTTTTGACGTTAAATATGACGTGTATCAAAAATCATCTGGGTGCATGACTATTTTCAGCGTTGTGACTACTTTAGAATGGCTTGGTGAAGATTAGTTCTGTATTCCGCGTTTTTTAGAAGTGCATGTGCCTGTAGAGTTAATATACTTTCTGAATTTGGAAAATATAACTTTCAAAATATTTTTAAAGTATTACATTACATAGTCTCTAAGATTTCCTGAATACTTCATATTTCAGTTTAATTCTAATTATAGTTTTTTCCCCTCAAGATCACTTATTTCATTTCTTTAAAATGTGCTCTATTTAATGACCTCAAGTAAGTTGGGTGAAATGAATGATTATATTGTCACAAAAAAATAACACTCCTTCGTCACTGAGATACATCCTAAAAGTTTTTCCCTATATTTTTCAAAGTTTCCATTCACTCAAGGTTCTATTTCCACAAATGTTTTAAAGAGCAAAGATGCATTTCTATGTTATATTAAAAGCGAACTTTTCCTTGGAAGAGAAAAAAATAAAACTGCTTTCTTTAAGGCTTATTTCTAAAGTAGAAAAGATTACTAAAATTTTTCCAAGTTGATTGTTTGTAAAAAATTTCATTGTTGATTCGTGCAAAATATATTGCCACGTTCATCAATTTCCCAATAAGTTCCCTAACTTACAGAGATTGTTGTGTGGTATAAATTCTGAATATTTAGTTGAAGTGTCAGTTTTAAAAAGCTCCTCTCTGGTTAGATTTAAAGAAAGATTTTTTTCTAATAAATAAGAACATTTGGATTTTATACCTTCTCTGACTTTATTTGATATTATATTATTAATTTAAAGAAAAGCTGACAACTTCCATATCCACAAGCAAACATAATCCCTGGTTTTCAGGAATATTATTTTTTCCTTATGTTTCAAAGTATTATATAGAGAAATATAACATCAAAATATAAACTAGTGGAAGAATACTGCAAAAAGCAAATATTCACAAATTAGGATGGTACTGTAAATGAGATAAGTCTTCTTCGTAAATTTAGGTTTTCATGATGAGAAATTACATATGCACCCAAATGTCATGGCTATGTACGTGCTGGAAAAAGAGCTTAAGCTACTGAAATGATCTGGCAGTTTTAAATTTTAGTTCATCTTTCATAAATTTAGCTTCCTAAAGATATTTTCCTAACATAAATACCACTCAATGGAATATTCATCACCCTTCTGTAAGAAAAAACACATGAAAAATTGACAAAGGACAGCATGTCATGTCAAATCGTGTCATAATCTAATGTTAGAGACCATTGAAAGTCAATAACTTAGCAATTTAATACTATCTAAAGCTGTTTGTGGAGCTATTCTATACCCAGGCTAAAATATACTTTATTCTACTAAGAAAAATAGCACCTTACGAACATCCTCAAAACTAAGGCAAAATTATATAATATATAATAAATTAATATAAGAGTTCTCTGTTTGCTAAAAAAGAATGAGTCCATGATTCTAGTTAGATAGAATCATGGATAGAAACTTGAGTTAAAAAAAAAAACAATAGGTTAGCCTTGAAAAAAAGAAAAGTATGTCTTTATGAGAGTAACAATATACCTGGAGCTGCAAGGGTTAATAAGAGGTAAAGAGGAGGTAAAGGAAAGGAGGGATGAAGGAAATATAAGAGAAACTGAGCAGAGGAAAGAAAGGATTCAATGGACGGTATTGTTGGTCACAGCTAGGTGTCAGAAACAAAACTAGAAAAATGGGAACTGCTTCAACATTGGAGGGGAGATTAAAAAAATAAAGGTATACCACATAGTAAAAAGAAAAAGGAAATAAGAAATAATAAAAAGGCTTTCAGGCATTCCACAGAACATATCTATGAAAAAAATAAAGCAAGCAAGAAAGAAAAGAAACAGTGAAATTGAAATTTTCTCCAAAGATATCTCATCTAGAGAGTTTCATTGTGCCTTCTCTTTCACATCAAGAATTTAATTTTGCATTCCCTTTGTCTGTCTTGCAGCACATTTCTACTTTATTCCATGGATTTCTTTTTCTTTAAAAGTTTTTCTTATTGGCTAAAAGAAATAAAAATCAGATCCTTGCCCACTCTCTTTTGTCCCAAGGTTAGGAAAAAGAGGAGCGTCATATTCATCAACGTTTGAGTATTCGCTCATTTTCTCAGCCACCATTTTCATTGTCTTTAAGACACCCTCCTTATAATGCTAATACTAATAAACTCTATGCTTTAAATTTACCAATAATCAATAAAATAAAGTTTTTTTGCTATATGTTCACATGATGGAATATGATAAGGCGAATTGCTCTTTTCAGCCCCAATGTTGTGGTTCTAACGTGAGGACACATTTCATATCTGGTTCTTTATGGTCTGTCCAGGCTGCTTGGGGACGTCCTATGCATCAAGAGAAGTGATTTATTTGGGCCATTCCAAACCTCTGCTTGAATAAACTCAAATTCCAGATTTGACTCTAGAAGGAAATAAGTCCTTCTCTGACTCGCTGGTTTTGGCCCAGGGCCACACGAGCCTACCAAATTCTGTCCATATTTGCATCTTGTGGTTAATTCTGACCTGAGCTAACCTGCAGTCAGGAAGGACACCTGTCCAGTCACTTCCCTAAGCTACAGCATATGGGAGCAGGACTAGGACCAGGGCAACTGCATCAGGTCACCAATTGATTTTCCTATCACTTGGGCAAAGAACCTCAGTCTCTTCCTATATACATGTAAAGGTATCAGTTATTTCTCACTTTGCAAGTATATTACAAGTGTAGAGACCCGTTCTCTTCCGCTGACCAACAGTACATGGCATTTGTTGAGTACCCACAGAATGAAGACACTACCATTTTGCTGAAGATGCCAGGCCCCACGTATTGTGCCTCCTGCGTATGCCCATCCCCCACGAGTAACCTCAGGCAGCAGTTCTTATCCTGAGCTTCTCTCTGGTGCCCATGGCAACCCCATCTATTAATGCTGAAATGTTACTGTAGAGTTGTTTTTTTTTTTTTTTTTTTTTCTGGAACCTTTTGAAATGAACTGTTGATGCTGCAGTTTTTGCACATCCTTCAACTTGTGCAGAATTCACAGCCGGGAACTTACCAGCCTGAATCCAATCAGGTTCGCTAAGACACACCATCTAAAAGCTGACTTATGCATTCGTACTGATTAAACCTGTCATTTAACAAAAGCTTTTTGCATTTCAGAATTCATTTTTCTCCTTTCACTATTTTCTCTTAATGGCTACAGTAGAAAACTACTTTTGGGAGCAAACTCTCTTGCAAACACTTACTTCAGATTTACATGAACACATACATACGTGCGCGGGCGCGTGTGTGCGTGTGTGTGTGTGTGTGTGCACGCAATACTTGAAGGACTGTGCGTCGAAAAGCTTATACATATTCTATATCTAGGTAGCTCTATGTAGTTTCTTTTCAATTTACTACTTCTCTGGGCTATCACATTTACCAGATTGATATTAGTTAAGGATAGAACCTTAAAAACCTCCCTTGCACCAAAAGGTTTTATAAACCACTTATTTGCTTATTTGCAAATTCTTTATAATCAGTTTCTGAGAAGAAATTTGCTAGTGTCCACGTAACATTTGAATATTTGATAATATATCCTGGTTTAACTTCTTCTCTCCCAGTAGCACCCTGATTTAGGGTACTCTCACTTTCTCTGGAAATTGTAATATTTATTCAGTTTATCCATTCCTGTTTCTCTAATTTTTTAAGCTTTTTAAAAACTGTTTTGGGATCAAATATATGGTAATGGAAGGAAACTAGACTTCGGGTGGTGAGCATCCAATAGAGTATACAGATGTCTATTTATAATGTTGTACACCTGAAATTTATATAATGTTATTAACCAGTTACCCCAATAAATGTAATTAAAAAATAAAAAATAAATTAAAACCCTGTTTAAAAATTGTATTCATTTAACATATCTGTCTTTAAGAGATTAAAAATCCCAATGCTCCTTCATTTGTACGTCACCTGTTAGGGGAACATCTTTTATAATCTGTAGTAGAATGCCAAAGTAATTAGAAGAGCCAGAACTCTATCCTGGAATCACCCACTGCTGAAATTCAGCCACTTCTTAGATAAAAAGTAACAGCTGTGAGTAAGCATAACAGCTGTGAGTAAGCATAGCACGGCTAACATTGCCTATCAGGTAAGGCAGGAAATAAATGGTAAGACTTTTTCTGGCTGAATTGAAGGTGGAAGGGTTGTTTAAAAGCTGAAATGTAATGGCCCCACGTGGGAATTTGAGCCAAAAACTCAGGGTTAAATCTTGCCTTCTAATAAAAGATGGATAAGGCTATTATCAGAGAGAAGATCTGTCAAGCACCCGCCAGGGCATGTACTTGGGGTGGAGAGAAATGCTGCCTCCTGGAGCATTATCGAGCGTACCAGCCACTGAATAATTTCACTCTCTTCTGTGCAGACCCCAGCTGAACCTATCAGGAATGCTGGCAAGACCTGTGGGCTGCAGCAGCCGTAGGAAAGCGGTTAGTCACTCACGCCCTATGACGAGGAGCTTTCTGGCTGCTTTTAGAAAGGTCTGGCGCCAGCAGAAAGAAGTGAAACCTGACAGGTTTGCTAAGCAAGGGCCAGGTAGTTACAGCAAGAGATGGTCTTTTCCTGTGAAGTGCTCTATTAATTATCCATGTGGGCAGAAATTGTTTCTCATGAGCAGTTACTGATACAGATATTCAAACAGTTAATGAAACTCCGTCTGTATAGGGGCTTCCAAGTGGGAGTGCAGGCTGAATTCATTAGTTTCAGATGTGAGGCTTTCTCTTTTAAAGCAAAGAGAAAAACTCACTGTCCAAACAAACAGCATTTGTAAAGTTCTGAAAAGACATGGCTATTGGAAATGGGGAGTGGAAAAGAGAACAAATGCTTTCCAGCAAACTCTACTTTCTTTAAAATGAAAAACAATGGTAAAGGTTTCCATATGTAATTAAAATCTTATTCTGAAGTTGCCATTGCTACTGGCTTCCAAAGGACTCAATTAACAGGAAACTACAAAGAATGTGGTATTTTCTTTGAGATGCTTTAAGAAACGCTCTTAAATAGACAATAGGTTGGACAGTAGCTTTTACTTCCAAATGATAAGCAATTATGGTTCATTCCAGGGTAGAAGAAAGGGAGGAAAGGCGAAGAAAAATAGGTTTATAATATTGAAATTAGATTTTCAAGTGTGCATATTTATCATCAGAACCTATACTGAAATTCAGATGGAAAATGATACGTTTGTACAAGGACTAACTTTACTTAACTAAGAAAATTACCTTATTTCTTTAAAAATAAACTACAATCTCTCCCCTAAGCCGTTTAGACTATTTCACTCACTCCATGCACACCTGGCCAACTTCTCCTTTCTCAGACAGGTTTTCTTACAATTGAAGACTAAAGGTGCAGTCCCTGGGATCACCTCCCCGCCCCGGGGTTGGCTCCCCGGTGCCCTGACAGTATCAGTTTTTAATTGCAATGTACTGAATGAGGCCTCCGTCAGTGTGTGGAGATGGTAGAAAGCACGGAAGAGACAACCTATGTCACCCTACATGTTAGTGAGGTTGACAACCAAGCCAGTCAGCCATGGGTGATTTGATTAAGCACTGCTTCAGGTGTCTGCCTCTTTGAGTTGCTGAAAATTGGATCTTAGAACTCAGTATCTAAAACAGCCCACTGCATACCCACGCAGGGCACTGACAGACAGGGCTGTCCTATCCTGAAGAAAGTGGACTACCATCCACACCTGGGGAAGGCAACAGCAGAGCATGCTATTAGAGCTAATGAGCAAAAGCAGGGACACCTGGGATGTAAAAAATTAAATTATAAATAAATAAACACCAGCAAACTACCTGTTAGTCTCTACCTGTGAGGACCTAGGAAGGCTAAACAGAGCCTTAATTTCTGGACTTTCCCTTTGGTCACAGAAACAGACCCTGGGAATTTTTTTCGATTCCTTTTCTTACAGGCTTCTGCAAAGGGACGTTTTAATACATTCACGCGTCTATTTGTTCTACGTGTATTCATTCTTCTGGAAGTCAGAGATACGTAACCTGGTGACCATGTAAATATTTTTTTTTTTTTTTTTTTTTTTTCGGTCCTTAATGGAGATCTTGAACCGCAGAGCCGCCGTGTCAGAACTCAGATGGTTAACATTCACTTCTTGCTGTTTTATTGCATATTACTGTGCGCGCCTGAGCAGCGGGAGCAGATTCGGGCAATTACAATCAAGTCAGGGCACACGCCGCGGCAGAGCAACACGAGCATGATGAGGATACTGATGAGGCACTTATCGAAAACCCCACATCATCCACACTCATCAGCCACAACATGTCACCCCAAATGAGGCATCAGCTGCCTTCAAAAGGCTCATTGCACTGTGTTTACCGCTTCCCTCGGACCCACTTTTGATTTTACGGTCAGAGCTGGGTTCAAACAGCAGCTGTCTGGCAAAGACAGGTCTGTGGCTTCTAACAGCTTCCCCCAGCGTTCGGGGGCTTTGTCTGGGGAGCTTTGGGGAGCAGGGCCTGGCAGGGCAAGGGGACGCACGAAGGCAGAGAAGTGTCCAGTTCCGTTTCTCTCAAAGAGGAATCCCTTTCCCAGAAGGGGCCCTTGATTAATTTCAAGCACTAGCACACAGTGGTGGCATAATGGGGGTTGGGGGAGAGTAGCAAAAGGAGAAAGCCACAGTTCTCCTTAAAATAGTAACAGGGTGGGTGGGACTTCTCATAGAGACAGAAGTCCTAGAAAGGTCAATCTCTTTTGGAAAGGACAGATCCTACCAGGAGAGCCATTGAAGTGGTAATTTTTAATTCTGTCATCATCCACTCATTCTTGGGTGGTTGGCATTTATTAGCAATTTATAGGAGGCCTTTATTTCAAAAACCGTTTTTCTGCTATAGAAGGAAGTCGATATCTTCCTAGTAATACTCCTTAAGACTATTCTTTGTTTTTACTCCTTAAAACTGTTCTTTGTTGCTTCCGGTTAATGCATCTTGCTGCTAATACTTGGGAGAATCTTTGAATTCAGAATATTGAAAATTCACACTGAAAAACAGAACACGAAAAACCATTGCCATCTATCTTTGAACTACGTCGTTCCTGGTAGGGAGAGGGCATCAGGCTGATACGTTTTTGCACATGGTTTTATGGTTGGATTAATCAATGCCATTTATTTTAAAGCTAAATTCTCTCAATTTTGTAAAACTCATTCTGTGGTAAAACAAACATTTTCCAGTTAGATATAGAACAATTGAAGCAATAGCAATAAAAGCCACGCAGACTTTCAGTTTTTCAATCTTTTGGAGACTTTTCAGCCCCATTTCCCCAGTGAGTGCCATCTCAATCACCCAAAGTACCAAAATGAGAACGAATGGTAGGTAGCATGTGCTTCGAGCCTAGCATGAGGCAGGCAGGGAATTAAGGCGGGCTTCCTCTTCCCCCCTCCAAAACTGACTGTCCTGGAGGCAGTGCCACGTGCGGAACGTTGTTCAGTGAGGGGCTTGAGGGAGATTAGGTAGGTTCAGAGAGGGAGTGTGGGCACGGGGCAGGCTACCGGACACAGCCATAGGAGCTGGTGAAGGTCCAGGATGCTGAGACCTGGGAACAATCCTAAGGTACCTGACACAAGACTAAAGTGTCCTTTTTCATACTAAGTACTGGGTGTCAGGAACTTGCCTCTTTTTCAGTTAAATCACAACCACTGCTACTTCATTTGCATTATTTTTATATATGATTCTAAAGCAGTTGGCATTAGGCTTTTAATGAGACTGTAACATCTTTATAAAAAGTAGAGAACCAAACTACTTTGGTAGACCTCTGGGTCTGAAAAACTTTGACATTTATGAGAAATTAATTTACTTTTTCTAGTAAGTCATTTTACTCACTCTTCAAAATTAACTTAAAGGGTTTCTAGAAATTTCAGGAAAGGGGCTCCTTGACCTTCGTTCTGTCTCAGAGGTTGTGCTGGTTTTCTTTCCTTCTAGGTCCCTTTCTCCTCTAAACCTTCCAAAATGCCTTTCACGTCCCTTACCTGATATTCCAGGTTGGCCCTTTCTCCCCAGTCTCTTGTATAGTTTCTGGGGGGGTCTTTCCTAAGTGTAAGCCCACAGGTTTATATTACATATTTGGCTTCAAGGGAAAACCCTGTGACATGGTCTAGGACAGTGACCACAAAGCTCAGAGCAGTGCTTGGCTTTGTTAGCTCTGGAGGAGCCAAGGCAAGAGCAAGGCAAGCCCTTATTGTCTTGGCTCCCTCAGTTTCCCTCAGTGGGAAAGAGAAGGCTCCATGCCCCAAAGACCTGTGTTTATTATTTTATGGTAAGTGAATACTAAAGGGAATGCGAACTATGAATGCAGAAAAGCAGATGGGTGGGTACCATGTGACAGAGAATTTTGGAAGATTAGATTAAAAATTAACTCAAGAATCTCAGATTCATCTTGGTCTTCCCAAGTTTTGCCTATGATCGATTTTCCACCGTCATGTCTTATCGACCTTTCACTTAGCATTTCTTTTTAGAGCTCTTCTATCAATGATATAAAGAGAGAGAGAAGCAAGTATTTAATTAGAGTTCAGCAGTAGATTATGGAAGAGATTCATTAAACAATCAGATGCATTTTTATGAACTTTAGCAACCTTCTAATCATCAACAATGTTTGCCTTGGTTATTGGTTCTAGGGGTTGTAGACATTATAATTATTTAGGAAATTTTAATACCATTGGTTACCTGTGTGTGTTTTCAATTTTTTATAAAGTGGACACCTTTCTATGTCTTGCTATTGATATAAGGGGTAGGGGGAGGCAGGAGGACTGAAAATTAAAAGGCGGCATAATTCTAGGCAATTATCCAAACCAAATGAAAAGGAATTATTCATGTAGACTATTCAGAAGAACTCACTGGTCAGATGGCTATTGAGCCTCCTAGTTTTCAACCTCTGGCTTAGGAATCTAGAGAAAAACAATCCTGCAGGATCCTTGCTGGAAGCTTCAGAGAAGATCCAGGCAAGAAAGAGGCAGTTTGCATACGTGTATGCCCATGCAGCATACACGTCTAGAGTGTATGTGTGTGTGAGAGAGAGAGAGGGAGAGAGAGTGAGATCTCTTTGTGGGGTCATCATCTAACGCTCTTTGTGATGCACATTCTAAATTAGGCAAGAGAGATGTATCTTTCAAATGCAGATCATGTTTGCATTAGAAGAGCAATGAGAACACTTGTCAGTTTCAGAACATTTATGTGCTAGAAGTACTGTTAGCAGAAGAGCAGTTTAGATAAATTCAAGACTTTTTTTGCTGATCACAAACATTAAGCTTCACACCTGAAGCCCTCAACCCCCCGCTGTGCTCTAATCCTAGCACCATTCACCCTTAGAGACTCAGAGTGCTGTGCCTCAGCTCTCAAACCTTTGATTGCCCTTACTTTGAATGCCACCACCTGCAAAAATGCCTTTTTATTCCCTTTGAGCCTCTTGAGAAGGAAGTAAAAATGATAATTCATGACAAACATTAATTAATTGTTTACAAGATGATCTTTTCTTTTTCCAACTTCTGTTCAGCAGACATGTTGAACTGCAAGATTCCACTCGCGACGCCAGAATTCGTCAAGAGGCCTGCATTGTTGTTTCTTACTGAGGCATAGGACCGACTGCAGGCCATTGTTTCTCCAGCTCAAGTGGGCCTGTCTGGTTCGTGCTGGAAGAATGGGGGTGACATGCGTGAGTTCCCAAGTATAATAGAACTACCGGTTCTAGGAAGAAACGGGAGTTTAGCCACTAATGCAGAGTAAATAAACATTTTTCACCGCCTCTTGCTCCATGTGATTTTTTTAAAGGTCAAGAGCTGCCATTACAGTATTTTAAAAGCTTCAAATTATGTTTAAAGAACGTATCACTAAACTCACAGAAACCTTATCAGAATTTAGGAACCTACTGTGATTGTTTGGATCTTGAGTTTATCATCACTGGAAGATGGATTGTAAAAGGAATGAAGATGCCCCGTGGTTTCTGATATCCTGCAGTTTGCTCAAACTGGGTGTTGCTCAAGTTCTTTCAAATTTTCTTCAAAATGTGGAGTGTCGAGACACTTCAATTTCAAAATTTCGTATGGTCCGCATTGGAGGTCACTCATTCCAGACAAAAAAGAATAAGGTTCTGGGGGCCTTTCATGACAAGCATGTTCAAAATGCAAAGAATGGGTCATGTTCCTGGGAAACCCCCAAATGTGTGTGTAAAAGAAAGAAGTAAAAGGCAGAGGGAGATTTCTCTTTTAAATTAAAGAATAAAAAGCTTACTTCAAGAAAGTGTAGAGTAACACCAGAAAGACTTCCTCAGCAACTGAGGTTTTCAGATTTCAAATTAGGAGCCCTTAGATCACGGCTGCTGGGCTAAAAATCAATTCTATATTTTCTGAGTTAATACTAAGGATTGCACTTAACAGACACGGAGACTAATAAGGTATGCAGAAGGAGTAAAAGCAGCACACACACACAAATTCAGGCCTTAGTTTTGGCCATGATCCAGCACAATGATGTTTCAACCAGATTTGGAAAAAAAAAAAAAAAATCAATAACATCTGTGGTATAATGGTTAATTAAAGCAGCTCTTCAGCAGAGCTCAGGAGGAGAGGCTCGGCCTGAAATTCAGACAGCTGAAGCTTGATTATCAGGAAAGAATGCTTTTTTAGCTATAAGTGGATAGGCCAAAAGCTGCAATGTGCCGAAATGGGGAGAAAAATTGCTTTTATTTTAACTTTCTTTAAGTAATCAATACATGCTTTTCACCTGTATTAGGACCCTGCTCAGCTCCAAAGCCTGTTATTCCACTTCAGCATAAATTCTAGCTACTGTCTTTTGAAACTTAGGTTTTACAAGGAGCCCCCATTTCCTGTAAAGCAAAAGAAAAGAATATGCAGGTGTGGGTGCATGTCCTTGAGACCAGTTAAAGCTCAGGCTCTTGCTTGGTCCAAAGAGTTTAATCCATAAGCTATGAGCAAAGCTGACCTGACCTTGGGGTATACAGAAGTCATAGCTAAAGCACTAAGGCAGCACAACACAACTACTAAAAATTCTCAAGGAAACTGTGAAGAGAAGGGTCAAATTTCTCCCTTCTTTTAGTCTTCGTATTGTTTTCAGTACCATGCTAGGGATGTTTTCCTTACCTTTTTAAGGCTAAAGGTCAAAGAATCAACAATGATGTCTCCTGGCCATAGATTGCAAGGTCAATAGGTGACTTCTCTAAAGAAAAAAAAATGGCAACGCCCCAACTGACTATTTTCTTGGCACCTTGCTTTGGCTTCTATCTTGAGTAGAAGTGTCTGCGAAGGCTACAAATTTCAAAACTCCCTCCAGTCAACGGTGCTCAGAAAGGGACAGAGTGAGGGTTCCGGGGGGCTTCAAGGGGAATGACACCGGAGAAGAATTTTGGAGGGTGAGGAAAAGTTTTCAGGCAGACAAGGGTGAGAGAAAGCATTCAATTTGCATATACTTATGTGATTTACAAGGATTATTAGCTCAGAAGAATATATACGGAAGAAGTGATACAAATGTTTTATACAAATCTTCGTAATCTTTATATTTTACATTGGCTATCCTCATCTTTCTTGGCACCTTTAAATCTAGTTTGTATTTTGAAATTGTATTTTGAAATTGTATTTTGAAATCTGACCACACTCTCTCAATGGAGGTTTGAAAAGTCATCGGTATGGTCTCTTCTCTAAATTAAATGTATTCAACATTTTGGTTTTCCCTCATAGTCCAATTTTTCATCTACGACTTTTCTTTTGAACTTTTCTCTGAGCTTTTTTCAGATTCCCTTCTTCACAATTTCAAAATACAAACTAGATTTAAAGGTGCCAAGAATCTGGTCTGCCCACCAGCACACTTTCAAATATGCCATAGAAGAATGAATAATAATGCCTACCACTTTTCATCTTAAAAACGTCGGTCTCTGGTGAAATCCCGCTCCTCACTTACTGTGTGATCTTGGACAAGAAACAAACACTCTGGTCTGCAGTTTCCCCATCTGAAAAATGGACTTATAACCATAACTACCTCCTACAGTTGTGATGTGGATTTAATCAATTAATATTTGTTTAGAATATTAGAAATTAGAATTAGAATATTAGAGTGTTTAGAATGGGGCCGGGTACAGAAGAAATACAAAATCAGTGACCGTTAAATAGATCAGTTACCAGAATTTATTTAGCATGTGGTTCTCTAACTGAGCTTACTTTTGTCATAATTTTGCTTGTTCATTTTATTTCCTCAAATGCAACTCACCAGTTATGCAATTCAACCTTTCCCTGCTTTGATATGGATCGATTCTCCATTATCACTTCAAATTTGATTTTTTGTCCTTTCATGTATTAGCAACTTATACTTAGAGCCAATTATTTATTTCTAATTTGTTATTTCATTATCCATGTTCTAAAATAATTTTTTAATTATGTTGCCAGATTTTCTTCCCAGCAAAGGAATGACATTTACCTTTATATTCTTCTGGATAACTTCTATGATGTTATATCTTGAGGACTGACTCTTCATTCTTACATTTGGTTTTCTGAGTTGGCCTTTATGCTCTCCCTTGATAAACTGGTATAATTCCAGTCTTTGCAGCCATTTATTTAGCACCCTGTCTTTAATTCTTTCTGAAATAAGGCAGGTATAAGTAATTAAATAAAGCTTAAAGTGCATGTATCTTGAGCAACTACCAATTTAGGCATCATGCTTTCTGTTGTGAATATAAAAATATGATGAGTATTGTTTAGGATTCAATTCACAAAATAACAGAATTAATTATTAACAGAAACTTAACTATGGGGCATAAGCACACTCAGATCTATTCCCTTTTACAAAATAAGATGGGAGTTAAGCAGCCCAGAAAATAGGAGCTCCAAAAATTCATCAGGCATCCGGAGTTCCTCTTTCGCTCCTATTTTGATTTTCACTCTCGAGGTCATCTCATGGTCCAAGACAGTTGCTGAAACATCAGGTATTTTATCTGTATCCCAGGCAGCAGAATGAAAGATGGAAGCAAAGGCAGAGAAGGTATACACACCTCTTCCCCTTCAGGAGTCTTCCCAGAGCTCCCACTTAACAATTTGACTCACATTTTATTTGCCAGATTTAGTCACATACCTAGCTGCATGGAAGGCTGGGAGATGTAGATTTTATTCTGGTGTCCCTCATTCAGCCACAAAGTCATGTTAAAGTAACAGGATTAGGCCCAAGATGGAGTTACTCATGCTAAGCCCCATGTCAGCAAACCAAAACTTAACTAAATTTCTCTTCCTGGCTCTCTCAAGAAAGAAGGGCATAGGCCAACCAACTGCTTAGCACACGTTATCTGACCCAGCTCCAAGACTTCCCTCTGTTCCATATAAGGAAAATAACCTGGCAATAACCAATCTGCTTATCCTTGTATGACTTTTCTGTTCCTCTTCTCGTCTCCCAGAAAAGCCTTTCATTTTGTGCCGCGCCTTGGAGCTCATTTCTGCTAGATGGGATGCTGCCCGATTCATGAACTGCTAAATAAAGCCAATAAGACCCTTATAATTTACTCAGTTGAATTTTGTTCTTTAACAATCAGGATTCTAATGCAAGAAAGAAAGGGAAAGTGAATTTCAGTGCTCAACTAGTCGTCTCTGCCACAAAATGCATTATGGCAACGAGGAGCTCAAGAGTTCAGTGGCAATGATAAACATGCAAATAAATAATTATAATATAGTGAAATGAGTGCTAAACGGTTTTATGTAAAGTTGTTGGTATCTTTTTATTCCCATTCATTGATATAATTTACTCCTCTGTAAAGTTTACTATTTTCCACTGCTTGTTATCCCTAGCCCCCTGCCATCCTCCAGGCTGAACCAGGGATAGTAAAATGTGGTTTTGATCGATTTCACAGAGTACAGTCGCCATTGATTTGGAGAGGCTTATGGAAGTGTACGTCTCACCTACAAAGCAGCCTGAGGGTCGGGAGTAGCCTTGGTCATCTTTATAAAGAGAGCAACTTGGGAGGTAGTTGCTGGTAGGATATTTCCTGTGCTTGAAAAAGTTATTTTTTAAAGGCCTTCCAGTTCCTCCAGTTTCTTTGCTACTGAGAAGAATGTCCACCTTAGGTAATTTCTACCAATGCAGAACAGCTTCCCCAAAGTTTTGGTCTCACATCATTGACCAAATAGCATATAACTTTGGGCATGTCTTTTAACCTCTCTGGCCTGCATTCTCCTAATATTCCTATCTTAAAGTTTTGAGCATGAACAAAACTAAAAGTGACGCTACAAATGAAAGATTAATATTATGAAAATATTAATTTTGTATTTTTCTAAAGACTTTATGAATCATGAATTGATTATAGAATTTATTTTTCATTTGGCAAGGAAAAATGCTATAAGTATATATGATGCAGATATTTTTTATAGGAAAAATAACACACACACCCAGTAAAGATCAAAATGAACTAATAGATATAAAAAAAGCTTTGAAAATGTTATTAAGTATTATATAAACATAAACACAAAGGGTTGTATTATGTTCATTATTATGTTCATTATATTAATAACATTTTTATTAGGATTTCCAAAGAAAGTAAAGGAGATAGTTTCTGTTCTTGTCATTAGGGAGGGAACAGACACACATAAGAAACCACTGAGGAAATTTTCAATGCAGAATATAAGGACTGGCATGATAAGGGGTTTCCATCATACAGAGAGGCAGCTTATAATGCTGAGGAAGGATTTTAGTTGAAAATCAAGCAATACATATTATGAAGTATAATTCAGTCATTCAACAATGGTTATCTGCAGGAAATAATAGGAAACAGTAAGAAAGGAGTATTAAGCTAGAATGAATTGAATAATACAGCAAAAGTGATACTAACATGAGACAAAATCTTGCTGCTTAAATATTCAAAGCCTCCAGGTTAATTAAACTCTATCACTATATTCAGTTCACTTCTAAGTGAAACTCATTTAATTTTATTTTCTGGATTTATTTCACTTGGAAGAATACTAAAACAGACTCATAACAATTTGGCTTGCAACATCGTCACCTAAGTGCTACCTATTACAGAGAATTTCAACCTTTTATCAGGGTGTTTTGCTTGTTAGGTTTCTTTCTTTTTTTTTTTTCCTTTTTTTTTTTTTGAGATTTAACCATCGCACACTAAATACACCATTAGAAGAACTAATATTAATGCCTAGCACTTTTCATCTTAAAAAGCCTTTTATGCACATTAACAAATTAATCCAGGTAACATTTAGCTCGGCAAGTACTATATAAAATTATTCCCATTGTACAGATAGGACGATAAAGCAAAATTGCTTAACTCAAGGCAATATTTGCACCAGAGAAAGGTGAGGGTTGAGGTGATTATAACCACAGAGAAATGAGAGGAAATTTTGTGTAGGGTAGTCAGATAAAATACAGTATGTCCCACGCAATATTTGGAACATACTAAAGAGAAGATTTGTTGTTTATCTGAGTTCCAGGTTTAATTGTTTGTCTTGTATTTTTACTTGAGAACTCTGGCCACCCTTCTCAAGAGGCCACACTTTTCCATTTGAACCACAACTTGCTTCGGATGACAGAAGTTGGCAATAGCACCAAAAAACACCAAAGAACTCTATCACATCCTTTTTCACTTGTTAGCCAACTACTTATACTGAGAATGATGACCTAAAAGGAAAGAGAAAGATCAGGCAACCTAGAGTTTCTCTTCCTTTCAGTCCTTCCTTACTCATCAGTAGGCCTAAAGTAGAGAGTTGCTAGAATATGCATGTATCAATAAGTGAAATAAAAACAGCTGAGTTGGTTTTGTGCGGTGTTTTCATTATTTTCATAAGAGCTAAATACACAAATGAGCTATGAAGTCCCTCCACAAAAGAAATTCTTGGATTTCCAAAATGTGTTCTGTACAGAGTATCTTTTATTTCTGAAATGCTCTTTTACCATTAGACTAAATAATGGAATTGAACTCAGTAGAAATGAATTGTGTGTGACCTGGACTAAGGACCTGCTGTGTGCTGTGTCTGTTTCATTGTTAGTTATCTTCGAGCGTCATAAATATGTCCTGACTTATGACTGTCTGCCTTCTTTATCATTTAGTTTCTAGCTCTCAATGCCATCATATGTAAAATTTGCAGAAGTTTCATATTTATTCATTAACCATACATACTTACCTCACATACTTATATGAGATAAAGGATGCGAATGTTTGAAAACTTAAGTAACTTCATTTCAATCGTCTCCTGCATAGTACACTCTGATGTATTCACTCTGAACTCCCTGAAAGACAGAGAAAGAAAAATTCACACTGAAAAATTAACAACTTGTTGCCAGCATCTTGGAGGATTTTTTTTTTTTTTTTTTTTACTAACTATAAGATTGAAGAAGCTGTAATGAGAAAAATAATAATCAGCCTATGATATATCTCAGCAAAAAGAACAGCCCCTTCTCAATAATAACCAACATTTCTACTGGTTTATACACAGCTATAGTCTCAAGTCCATTCTCCCTCACTCCAGAAAGACTTGCTTTCTAGACTCGCCAATGCAGCAGCCCCTTCTTTCTTCCTCATGCCTTGAATGTGAAAGTGAGAGAGTTACCACATGAGGACATGCAAGTGGATAAAAAGCCAACACTCTAAGGATGGCAAAGCAGAAAGACAGAAAGTTGATAGCAGTTGAACTGCCAGGACAATCCTGAAATTGCCTACCTCTGGATGTACTGGGTAAATAAATGTTGTTACAGTCTATTCAGCTGTTAGTTAGATTTTCTGTCACTTGTAGCTAAAATCATTCCTAACTGAAATACTACACAGAAAATAGTGGAAATGTACATGGCCTCATCATGGTTATCTCTTCTCTGGCTTGGGACAAAGACATAACTGGGTAGCTTTCCACTACTGTGTAGATGCTGCATTTTAAAATAAATCATTTTTACTTCTTTGATTACAAAGTAATAAGTGTGTATTATAGAAAATATATAAAGTCCAGAAATACACAAGGAAAGATGAAATCACCCATAATCTTACCACCTAAAGATAATAACCATTTATATTTTCACTATATACTTTTTTAATTATTAAAAATTAGAAGTATGTATTTCTAGCTTGTCTCTATGAAACTACGAGTATATAAACCATGCACAAATATGTTTCACAAAATGGAAACATTATAATACAATCCACGCAACTATATCTTTTCTTTTATCACATGTTGAGTATATTTCCATGCTAATAAACATCTATTTGCATGGATATACATTTTTTTTTGTATAGAATTTCATTGTATGGTGATACCAACATTTATTTTATCATTTTGAAATGTCATCCTTCATTCAAAGTAGTGGCTCTATTTTGGTCATGATGCATTTACACAATGTAGCCTCATTTGCTGACACTCCAAACCTATAAAACCCACAAACATCTACACTCCCCAGCAAGTTGTTAGCCCCACTTTCCCTGCCCTGCCCAGCCCAGACTGCTTGTTAGTGGGGAGTGCACTTGCCAGGATGTGCCACTGCTCGTGCTAACACCTTCACTCTGACAGTCAGAATGTGGCCTTGCCCCAGGCTGGATTAACTAGCCCTAGTCAGCCAGGCAAAAGCTGCAGCTCCTCAGTTTTCAACCACGTTCCCAACTTTAGTGCTCTAAATGAATGCCAGATTCGTTCAAATGTTATATAACTGCTATATAACACTAGTCTTGGGTCTTTGGAACTTTTAGAATTTCGTATAGTATATACTTGATAAATATTAGATAGCTGGGTGTCTGGCTGACTGGCTGGATATACGGACAGATGAATGAATGAATGGATGGATGAACGAATGCACAGATGGACAGATGGTATTGCTAAAGATCGGAAGCCATTTTTAGATGCTTGAACTCTTAAAGACCTAAGACAAAGGTCAGAAAGTGTTTCTGAGTCACATAATAAACATTTTAGGGTTTGTGGACCATACGGTCTGTTGCAACTACTCAAATCTGCTTTTGTAGCTCAAAAGTAGCCACAGACAGTATATAAATGAATGGATGGGGCTGTGTTTTAATGAAACTTTATGGACACTGAAATCTGAATTTCATATAATTTTCATGTGTCATGAAATATTGTTATTCTTTAGATTTTTCCCAACTATTTATAAATGGAAGAAACATCTTAGCTAACAGACTATACAAAGACAACCAGTGGGCCAGAATTGGCCCAAGGGTTGTAATTTGCAGGCTGACATGAAAGATTTGCTCCACATGAAAAGGCCACAGTTGCTACTGAAAAAACAGTCATTGGAGCTGCACTGCCCATCTCTCTAACAGGGCTTGGGCATGTCATCCAAGCCTCCACACTGTTTAGGCCCCTGAGTCAAGCTTTAAACTCTCTTTGTTACCAAGGTTAAAGCTTGTTTTGTCTGTCATTCAACAGAGATTCCTGCCCTTTTCACAAAGCTCCTAGCCTTTATCGATTCTAAGAACCCCGATGCAACCAGGCCAAATTGATGCGATTGTCTGCTATCATTTCAAACCCAGAATGTTTAAAATGAAACCCATTACTTTTTCTTCAACATGAACTCCCCATATTTTCTAAGCCACCCACGTTCAAACCCTTAGACATCTCGAATCTTCCTTTTCCACCCCCAGATCTGGTATTCTCTCTAAGCTATAAATTTAACCGCTCCTACCCCAGGA